>NC_135312.1:47489220-47795649 GCF_048772815.1 Callospermophilus lateralis | reverse complement strand
AAAAAAATTGATAATAGGGCAGGGAATGTGGCTCAGTGGCACTCAGTTCAATACCCAGTACCACCCCCACCAAAAAAAAGTCTATATAATTATATGGTAAAGGACTATTTTGCCCTTCATAGCTTGCTTGTTATTAAATCATATTTATTATAATCAAACCTATAGTTTGCATTATAATCTGTTTGTAGTTCTATACTTCAAACATACACATATATATATGTATATATCTTTCAGAGTTCTAAATCTTTCAAATATTTATGAATATATTAAATTATGAATATATTATAATTGATTATTTCTATCAGGCATATAATAGAGAATCAAAACACATTAAATTATAGTTAAAATATGACTTATACGAAATAGCATTTTATACAAAAAATTGTTTAAATAAAATTCCTTCAAAATACTGTTACCAAAAATCTGTGTAATAAATTCTTGGGAAATAGAAACTTCTTTTGTTTAGTCGATTACCTTCCCAGTTTTAAAAATGAGACACCCTACATTTCTTTTTTTTATGTTAATTATACATGTATTGTGTCTATCATGTTCATATAACAGTAAAAATTGTTAATACTATTTAAGAAATGTAATTCATGCTATTAATTCCAGCTTCTTTACATTTTAAAACACTTAACTTACTTTTTTCCTTGGGAATACTTCTGCCAGACTGAGTCCATTTATCTAAATTAAATTTAATTTACTTCTAATATTCATGCCTCTAAGTACAATATTATTATATTGTACTCAGATTTCTCCTACTTGGAGAAACCACAGATTTAATCTTATAAATTTAAACTCAAAATGAGTATCAGGGTGCCCAGTCACATTTGAGACAGTCCATTTGAGAAATTTAAAATATAATTTAAAACTATTAATATATCAGAAACATTGCAGTTCAGTGAACAACATACAAAATTGGTGAAATATAAGAGAATATCTTTATTCTTTGAGCACATAGTGATCAATAGAACTACAGTTTTACAAATATTCACATTTCTTTTGTTCTTCAAATGATACTTAGAGCAATATATTTTATAAAATTAGATAATTAGGATCAGTTTAATATTGAAGTAGTGAACTTCTTCAGCATGTTGGTTTAATCAACTCCAAATCAAACTTCCAGGTATCAAAGATCTGTTATAAAATTATAGTAATGGAACTAATATGGGGTTAGAGCAAAGGGAGGTAAACTAAACAAAGGAATGGAGTAGGGAGTTGAACAATAAACCCACATATGTATATAAGTTTTATATATACAAACCAATGATGAAAAAAAAAGATTTTCTTTCTTTTTTTTAAAGAGAGAGAGAGAGAGAGAATTTTTTTAATATTTATTTTTCAGTTTTCAGTGGACACAACATCTTTTTTTTTTTTTATTTTATGTGGTGCTGAGGATCCAACTCAGCACCCCGCGAATGCTAGGCGAGTGTGTTACCGCTTGACCCACATCCCCAGCCGCCATAAAAGATTTTTTAAATTATAAATGATTCCTTGAGTAACTATAGCAGACATAGCACAAGCTTAATTTGAAAATAAAAGTAGTTTTTAAAATATATTTCAATAAATAAATTGGATTATAGTCACATGCTTCCACAACTCTAGAGACCTCATTTCATGGTAAAACTTTAGGAGAAATTCACTATAAAACGTTCTTAATAATTCATTTACTGTAACATAAAAGTCAACATGTTTGTGTGCCACTCAAAGTAAAAAAAGAAATATCTGAGGAAAAGAAAGTGCATTCAAATAACAACTAAGTTTTATTGTTTGAAGTTCTTCACCTGGATAATTAATTCATTTAATTCTTAAAACTTTAAGGAATAGTTTCTATTACTATCCTCATCATACAAATGATAAAACCCAGACTACATAAATTGACCCACTCTTAATTGTTAAGGCTATAGCACACACCAAGGTAGGACCCTTCCAGAATCTGTGGTTGTAAGACCATGCATTATTTTTTTTTTGCCTTACAAAACTCATTAATTATTAAAAACAAACATTCATAACAGAGGCTAGGAATGCTGTAGGACATTCCTGCTATAAGCAAAAATCTCTGTTATCTTCCCAAGCTGATGAAAAGCAAAGAAAATTGAAAAATAGAGATGGGAGCAGGATAGCAGCAAACAAAAGTTGCTAAGGCCCGGCAGACCTAAACACTACCTCTCACAACCAGAATTGGACTCTGGCAAGGCCAACACTCACAGTTAATTGACACTGAGATAGAATTAATAATAAATTAACGTATGCAAACCAGATTCACTAAAGTCTAGTGTATTTGTTCCCTAAAGCTGCCAAAACAAAATACCTCATTTTATCTATCAGGCGACTAGAAGTCTAAATTCAAGGTAAGAGGAGGGCCATACTCTTTCTGAAGACTCTAAAGCATTGTTCCTTGCATCTTCCTAGCTTTGGGTATTTTCTGGTAATATTTGGCACTCTTTGGTTTGTAGAAATATCACTGTAATCGTGGCTTCCATGCATAGTGGACTTTTACTTGTGTGTCTGTATTTATTTCTCTGTATTTCTTTCATATAAGGATGGCAGTCATTGGATTTAAGAGCCCGTTCTAAGACAGTATGGCCTGATCTTAAGCCCTTATTTGCAAATAGAGTCACATTCACAGATACTGGAAGGAAGGATTTCAAAATAACTTTTTGGGAGATGAAATTTAATTTAAAATACTTACCTTCTCTACAATACACACCCTGTATATAGTGTACCTGTGTCTATGTACATGTGGAAAAGAATTTTGTGTTAGTGGGAAGTAATTAATGAGAAGTAAATATATATCACTGAAAATACTGAATCTGTACAATACCTATAACCACAGAGAATAGAAGACAGATATTATTATTTAATCTATTATTCCAAGGGTATAGCTTAATTAAACTGTAATTAAATGGGAAACAGCTATTAATCATATTTAAAATATCTCAATGCCTACCATATGTAAATTAATGAATTTGACACTGTACTCAGTTTTACTAGAGAAAAATCCTTCAACCTGGCTATTACAACAAATTCTTAGATTAGCAATCTAAAATTACTATTAATAAAGATTAATTAGGAAATTAATAGTAAATTAGTAAAATTACTAATTAATATTAGTGAATTAATCTAGTAAAAACTCAGCCTTATGTTATACATGGAGTTAGCTAATGTCTTCTACATTCCCTTTAAACATTCTCCCCTGCCCTAAATCAGGTAATGGTCTTCCCTCATAAATAATCATTACAGACTCTTTCCTCAAATGCCTGGTAATCCTAAGTTGCCTATTCATTTTTAAGAGTCAGGAACTTAAAAGCTGAGCATAAAATTCCATGTTCCTGGAGGGACTTGGTTGTATGTTAGGCTTCACTGTGGTTTGGCAAGATCCATTCATTTTATTGGAGAACTGAATGTTAACATTTATGGATCATTTCCTTGAGTTGTTAAGTTGCCTCAGGAAAGAACCTTCTAAACTTTATTTTGAAAAGATCAGGGCAGAAGCAGCCATGGGCATTTCAGGCATAATTATTTGTACTAAGTGAAATTGAAAGACTACTTGTGGGGGATACATGGTTTTACATAGTGCCTCAGTTTTCAATGTGGCATTCCAACCTGTTGCAATGCATATAGTGCCCAGACCTACATGTTCTCTTGTGCACACTTTTCAGACAATATATTTACTTTTTTTTTCTCTTGAGAGAAGGAAAGGAGTCAACTCTGTCTATAAAAAGTGTGAAAGTTGATCTATATATAAAGTGCTTTTTTATACTGAACTTTAGCAAATCCCCACCAAAACTTACATGTTCAGGACAACCTCGTATTTTGTTGCCTATAGCTTTCTAAAAATTGACTTGCTTCTTGATCTCTATTATATAGACTGTAATTTTTAGCTTATTCCTGTCTGTTAATTTGCATTTTTATTTATCATTCACAGATCTTCCTTCCTTCCTTCCTTCCTTCCTTCCTTCCTTCCTTCCTTCCTTCCTTCCTTCCTTCCTTCCTTTCTTTCTTTCTTTTTTATATTCAGCAGGCATTGAACTCAGAGGCTTAACCACTGAGCAACATCTCCAGACTTCTTTATTTTTTATCTTGAGACAGGGCCTCCTTAAATTGCTGAGGTTGATTTTGAACTTGTGATTCTCCTGCCTCACCCTTTTAAGTCATTGGAAAATTGAGCATGCTCCATGGTATCAGGCTTGGAGATCTTTCTTTCTGATGTCTTTCTATTAATCTCATTGTCTTTGAATAATCACAAGTTTTCCTCCAAAATGTCTGTATTCAATGTGGTATTGTAACTCTATTGTATGAATAATAAAGAAAATTCTAGAGTTATATACAACATAGGGCTCATCACCAGTCCAAATTTAGTTGAGATACATCATAAAATCTTCAATACTAAGAAGTAGCTTGAGTATTTGGAAAGCAATAATATGGAAGATATTTCCTTATGTCTAATATGTTCATGATGACTAGGAACTCCTCAAAGTCCAAGAATTTGTCTTTTTTTTTTAATTTTATGAGACAAATTTTGAAATTGCTAACTTTGAATATTGAGAGACAAAAACTATTCAGTTATTCAACATACAATTTGAAACTGCACTGCAAGGACAGAGATAGTTTCGAGACAGGTTTGGTACTTAGCACATAAATGGTACAAAATATAAATACAAATTACAATTATTTAGGATGCTGCATGAGTTGATAGTTAAAATAAGATTGTTATAGAAACTTAGGGACAAAAACATTACGTCTTTAGAGAGAAAATAAATTGTTGTGATGCAATGATCTTCTGAGCCAAGTTTTATTGTTACATTATGTGTATTGTAGCAGATTAATACTTACACACACTAAAAACTGTTCTAAATTGGAGCATCATACTATTGATAGTATGCAGCATCAAATTTAGGAAAATATTTTAAACTAATATACTATATAACAGTTGGTAAATTATTTTAAGAATTACTGGTAAACTGCTTAAAGCAATACACAAATTGTTAAGTGGTAAGGTAAATGTATTATATTGGAAAAGCAAAACTCCATGCCTCAATCCTTTTCAGTATGGACATCATAGTTTCTGAAATTCATCAACTCTTTAAATGTATCATATAAATAAAAATATCACATGAATGAGTCTGTCTGAATAATAAAATAGATATTTTTCTTAATTAAGACTAGACATTTAGATGTCTGTGGTCAAAACCCCTGGAAAATTTCTAATCATTGTAACTGAATTAAGTCTGAGTATGACTCACATGTAAGGTAAGAGAGAGACTACATTCTGATTTTATAATTCTCCCTCAATGGACATGTGAAACCCCACAAATCTGGTCACCCTGAACATGTGAGACAACACTTAGGCTGTGACCTTCCGTAAGCCCAAGACCCTTATGAACCTCATAAGCTCTTTGCCCAAGCTGACAGTAGAACAATTCCTTCCCCAACCTTCTTCCCCCAATGCAGCGCCTTTTAAATATTACTCCAAGGGACACGGTGCTATAATCTAGACTGAGAATTAGGTTGCCTTTATATAACTGAGGCAGTCTCCTTTTGAAGTTAGAGTATACCAGATCTTCCTTATATATCCCTCTCTTAAAGATGCACATCTAAATTAGGTACTAAATGCTTTTTAAATTTGATCACCCAAGTTTTATACTGTTTGTACTAATTTTGGCTGAGGTGGCAAAATAATTCTCAATTTTTTTAGAGCATAAATGCTAAATCCCTACCAATTAAAAATGATCATAGAAAACCTCATCCAAGCCAACATGATGGAAAGTTGGGCCTACAGTTTTTTCTAGATGTGGGGTCTCTGGTATAATGCCTAGGTCTTTGATCCATTTTTTGTTGAGTTTTATGCAGGGTGAGAGACAAGAGATATTCAATTTCATTTTGCTACCGTTGGATTTCCAGTTTTCCCAATACCATTTGTTGAAGAGGCTCTTTTCTCCACTGTATGTTTATGGTGCTTTTGTCTAGTATCATATTACTGTATTTATGTGGTTTTTCTCTGTGTCTTCTATTCTCATCTATTGGTCTTTATGTTTGTTTTGGTTCCAATACCATCTTGTTTTTGTTGCTATAGCTATATAGTATAATTTAAGCTTTGGTATTGTGATGCCTCCTGCTTCACTTTTCTTGCTAAGGATTACTTTGACTATTCTGGGCCTATTATTTTTCCTAATGAATTTAATGACTGCTTTTTCTATTAAATGAAGAATGTCTTTATAATTTTAATAGGAATTGCATGAAATCTGTATAGTGCTTTTTATGTACATTTTGACAATATTAATTCTACTTGTTGAAGAACACAGGGGGTCTTCTCATCTAAGTTCGTTTTCAATTTCTTTCTATAGTGTTGTGTAATTTTCATTGGAGAAATAGTTTACCTCTTTTGTGATATTAATTCCTATTTTTTAAGGCTATTGTGAATGGAATGGTTTTCCTAATTTCTTGTTCCGCTGATTCATTATTAGTGTATAGGGCTAAAATTGACTTATGGGTCTTAATTTTATGGTGAAATTATTTATGAGTTCTATAAGTTTTCAGGTGTCTTCTAAATATAGAAACATGTTTTGGGCACATAAAGATAGTTTGAGCTCTTCTTTCCTATTCCTATTCCCTTAATTTATTTCTTTTGCATGATTGCTTTGGCTAGAGTTTCAAGGACTATGTTGAATAGAAGTGGTGAAAGACAGCATCCCTGTCTTGTTCAATAAGACTCCTAAGGTGCAAGAAGTAAAATCAAGAATCAATAAATGTAATGGTATCAAACTAAAAACTTCTCCACAGTAAAGGAAACAATCAAGAATGTGAAGAGAGAACCTTCAGAATGGCATAAAAATTTTTTCCACTTGCACCTCATATAGAGCATTAATCTCTAGGATATACAAAGAACTCAAAAACTTAACACCATAAAAGGGGAAAGAAATTGAACAAATGATTCACAGAAGAAGAAATATGAATAGTCAACATATATATTTAGAAAAATGCTCAATATCTCTAGCAACTAGAGGAATGTAAATTAAAACTACAATGAAACTTCATCTCACTCTACTCAGAATGGCAATTATCTATAATACAAGTAAAAATAAATGTAGGGAAGGATGTGGGTGAAAATGTACACTTATACATTGCTGGTGGGACTTCAAATTGGTGCAACCACTGTGGAAAGCAGTTAAGAGATTTCTCAGAAAACTTGGAATGGAACCACTATTTGACCCATATAACACTCAGTATATGAACCCAAAGGAGTTAAAATCAGCATACTACAATGACACAGCCACATTGATATTTATAGCAGCTCAATTCACAATAGCTAAGCTATGGAATCAACCTACGTGCTCTGCAACAGTTGAATAGATAAAGAAAATGTGGTATAATGAAATATTACCATAAAGAAGAATGGTCTTATGGCATTTGTTGGTAAATAAATGAATCTGGAAACTATCTTGCTAAGTGATATCTATGCCAATTTCAAAACACCAAAGACCAAATGTTCTCTCTTAACAGATGCTAAAATACAAGAAGAGATGGAGGGAAGAACAGAAGTTCTTTGGATTAGATGAAGTGGAATGAAGGTAAGGGATATGGGATGGGATTAGGACAGACAATAGAATGAATTGGACATAACTTTCCTATGTTTATATGTGAATACAGCACCAGTGAAATGTCACATCATGTATAACCACAAGAATGGGATCCTAATTAGAATAAGTTTTACTCCACGTATGCATAATGTGTCAAATTACCCTCTACTGTCATGTATAGCTAAAAAGAAGAACTTAAAAAAAAATCTCATCCAAGCTTCCTTTATAAGTTCTAAAACAATAAGAATTAAAAAAAAAAGTGTAAAGAAGTAAAGAAGTTTGATCAAAACATTTATGAACTCTGACCTTTCAGTTAAGAAATCTCATGGGCAAGATTATGGTTTTATTAAGAATCATGGAAGTGATTATTATTCCTAATTTTCTGGTTGTTACCTCTAAGAATATGATTCTTTCCTACGTACTTTAAAATTATCTTTATTTTGTTGTGATAGAATTCTGTTCATCTTTCTTTACTATAGCTGCACGTTCTTTTTTAAATGGCTATTATTAATTTTTATTTTTTATTTTTTTATTGATTTAAAAAATGACAGCGGAATGCATTACATTTCTTATTACACATATATACCACAATTTTCATATCTCTGTATGCTGCACTTTTTAAAAATCAATTTTTATTTTCAGTTTACTTTCAGTTGAGAAAAATCAGCAATATCCTTGGATAGTCATGTCACAGGGTTGAACTGTATTCCCCGTGAAGCACCATTATGCTTCTCTCAGTGTCTATATAACAGCTTGAACTATCTTTTATTCAAAGGAGGTAATAACACTCCTTGAAATATGGATGATTAAATGCTTTATTCATCCTCCAAGGAAGTTTAGTAGGAATATCACTTTAACTTCTTAAACATTGCTGAAAAAATATTGTGCCTCCAAAATTAAATATAAATTTTGCAAATCTTTGGTCCATGATGTGCTACATGGCATCTGTTATGTAAGCAGTTGTCCATTGATTGTTTATGGGTCACTGAAAATATGTTCTGCCTACCACCAAGAAGGAAATACAGAGTTTGGGGAGTTATAGGATTTAGTTACCAGGAGGTAACCATTTTCCCTGTAATAGCCTTTCCTAAGTTAAGGTACTGAAACATAATCATGTTTCACACAACATGCTATAACTACAGTACCTTTAGATTTTTCCTTGTTTTCCACCATTCTAGGGCTTCCTGGTTTTTCTAAATTATTTCCTTTGTACATAAAATACTTAGATAAGCATTTGCATTATTCAGTACAAAATAAAATGAGATAACAGACTACAGCATACTACAGAATAATTTTTGAAGGCTATAGCTATGACTTCTCTATTCTCCATTGGCAGTGGTTTTTTCTATACAGTTAGCAGAAACTTCTGGGAAATATTTTAGATTTGTTATTGCCTGATAGTTTCCAAACCTTACTTTAATTGATAACACACAACCTTCTTCTGTCAAATTGTTGACCTTTTATGTTATAGAAGACTCCATCTTCTCATATTACTTATGCAACAATTTCAGTTCTGCCACTTTGATGCAAATTCCTGATGAAATAACACCTGGTAGGACTCACTATAAGCTGACTATTCTTCAACTCATCTATATCAAATTAATGTTTTAAAAACAATATTTGACTATTCCATTTTGATTTTCTGTGTAAACTTGTCTAACTTCAAACAAAGGAAAAAAAATACCACACTGGATATATTATTACTGAATTACAATGGATTTAAAACTTCATGGTCTCACAGACAATAAAACACAATGGCACTGTTAATAACTCTTACTAGAACTTGTCAACTTGTCAACTCTCTATATAGAGGGTAAGCATATATCAGAACAAATATGTTTTTAGAGATGTGCATATTTTTTGAAAAATACAAGCAAATAATATTTTTTAAATTTATTCTAATTTGTTTTATATGATAGCAGAATGTATTACAATTCACATTACACATATATAGCATGATTTTTTCATATCTCTGGTTGTACACAAAGTAGAGTTACACCATTCATGTTTTCATACATGTAATTAGGGTAATGAAGTCCATCTCTTTCCACCATCTTTCCTACCCAATGCCCCACCTTCCCTTCACACCCCTTTGCCCTATGTAGAGTCCATCTAATCCTCCCATGCTCCTTCCCAACCTCATTATAAATTAGCATCCTTATATCAGAGAAAACATTCACCATTTGATTTTTTGGGGATTGGGTAATTTCACTTAGCATTATATTCTCCAATGCCGTCCATTTACCTACAAATGCCATGATTTTATTCTCTTTTAATGCTAAATAGTATTCCATTGTGTATATATACCACTTTTTTTATCCATTAATCTACTAAAGGGCATCTAGTTTGGTTCCACAGTTTAGCTATTGTGAATTGTGCTTCTATAAACATTGATGTGGCTATGTCCCTGTAGTATGCTGTTTTTAAGTCCCTGTAGTATGCTGTTTTTAAGTGATGATTGATTCCATTCCCAGTTTTCCAAGGAATCTCCATACTGTTTTCCTTATTGATGGCACCATTTTGCAGTCCCACCAGCAATATGAGTGTGCCTCTCCCCCAACATGCTTGCAAACCCTTATTGTTGTTATTTTAATACTGATTATAGCCTTACTTCCTAAAAACTGAAATTCATATTTTAGAACTACTTCATGCTATGACACTTAAAAATGGAATAGTTGTGATTAAAATAAGCACATGTGCTAAGCAACACACATTTAAAGCTAGAGGACATGCTTCTGTGCTAAACAGGTCACAGTGGCCAAATTCATTGTTTCATAAAGGATCCAAATTGATTTGCCACATAGCTTTAATTGACATCTAATAAAAATCTTGAAAAGTGGAATGAGTTCATTGGTGATATTCAGAATATTCTGAAAACTAGGGTCATTTAATATATCAGGATCACCAGAATATGATTCCTTCTGAAGATATCAAGTCACCTGAAACAGGATTTGGCAAAATTTTACATGCCATTGCAGAGCAGATAACTTGAAAATTATCCTAAATCATCACTGATGGGAAAATATGGAAAAAAAAATGTTTGAGGATGTTCCTAGTGCATTTCCTACTGGTGAAAATCATCATGTCAAAAGAATCTTGCAAATTTGAAGCAAGAAGAGAAATCTAAGACTCAAAAACCTCTGGAAATTTTGCATATGGATACTGTCCAATTTGCATTTCTGAGATGCCAATATATTCCAATAATTGTTGGTTTGTTTATCCCAATGATGCAGGCATATATTTGAATCCAGGGATTAAGATGCTACTCTTAATCCTAGTGGCTGCTAATTTCCTATACTTGCTGTTTCTATGCTTTTTGCTGGAAGATACACAAGATTAGGAGCAAGTATTCAAATCCTTGAATCTAACATTTTCCAAACATATATGATGACATATTATAGTGGAAAGAAGACTTATGCAGCATACTCTGCTTTGTAATCATTAGGTGAAAGTTGGGATTCTTAAAAAAATTACCATAGATGGAATCCTATCAGGATCATTTTTCAAAACCCATATAATTTACAACATAGTGAGGTCTATTGTGATTTAAGATCTTTGGATGATAATAATGGGTCAATGCAGGTTCATCAATTGTTACAAATTTTTAGAATGTTAATGATTTTTAGGGGGGCAAATTGTGCATAGATGAAGACAAGGAGTGTGTGGTGAAAGGAAAGTGAAGAATCTGGGAAACAGGCAAGCGAGAAATGAAAGATGGAAACCAGGTAGAGATACACAGGAGAATTTATTTGGCAGAGCTGACAAATAAAGGCTATCTCTCTATAGTAGAGAGAGGCAACACAGGCTTGGGGTTCGAGACTTTTATGGGGCAGGCTCAGGGATTAGAGCCAGGCAAGTCCTAAAGCAGGCAGTGAAGGGTTTGGTTGGTATGAGGGACTGGTGAGCCTTTCTTAGAATGGCCCTTGGGCAGAAAGCAAAATTCTTCTTAAACTGGTGACTATCACTTAAGATGGCCATCCAGATGCTAAGCAAGGACCTTACATTTGAGAACTCTGATTTTCTGTTTGATTTGACTGTAACACTAAAACTACTCTAAAAATAAACCTAATGCATTAAAAAAATGAATAGATGAAATTATTCTAGTTGACCGCAAGCCTCAGAGATGAAACAGATCTTGTTCATGTGAACTCTCAGAATGATTCCCATCATTATGCTCTTGTATTGATGTAGAAAAGCTATATAGAAGGATGGGGAAAAAAGTAGAAAAATAATGTCACTATAAAACACTCCTAAACTTCTTTCAACTGTTGCTTCCACTAGAACAGGTGTGACAAGGTCAAAAGTGGCCATTCAAGCAAGACATTGAGTGTGGTAGTCTGGTAAAACTGTTTTGAAACTTTTTAAATTTTACTACTTAAATATTAAAAGAGTTGTGAAATAAGTTGAATATAAACATTTGGTATTATAGGAAAATGCACTGATGTTATATGCAATAATTATCCATCAAAATTACTTTTTGAAGATAAATTATACTTGTTTCCATGAGGTTGTTACCAAATCCTCCACATTATTGTGAAAGTAGACAATTTTGGGGGTTGAATTCTGTGCCCCTTGAAATATATATTGAAACATTATTGCACTCTATCTCAGAATATGAACTCATGTGAAAATAGGACTCTTTATAATCAAAATAAAATTAAGTAATTAAAGAGGGTTTTAACCCACTTAATGACTGGTATCATTATAAAAGGGAAAATTTGGTCACTAATAATAGACATGCATAAACATAAGATGATGTGAATAGACATGGGGAAGAGACAGCTATCTACAGGTCAAGAAGAGTGATATTCAACAAATACTACTCACAGTTCTCAGAAGGAACATATCCTGGGGTCACCTTGGTATTCAACATACAGCCTCAAGAATTCTGAGAGTAAATTTCTGTAGTTCAATTCACCCGGTTTAGGATACTTTGTTATGGTAATACTAGCAAACTAATATAGGTATGTGTTACATCATTGATTAGACGTGGGCTAAATTTATCAAAGATTGATATTAAACAAATAAGCAAATAAAGTGTGAACCTATCACACATAAACATGTTCTGAAATGAAAGGAATAAAATGTTTGGAATAGCAATGCGGGAAGAAGCAACTGATTTTAGATAATCAAGCATTTCCAATCCTTTTTTTCCTTCTTTTCACTGATATTCATGGTTCTTCTGTTACCTCATTGCCTATTTCTCCTGAGCTTTATTTCCTTTTGCTTTTTTTTTCTCTGCAACCTCTGTATACCCTAGAGTTAAATTGATATCTTTTTTTCTCTGCTTAATGATAATAAAATTTTATTGTTTCCAAGTTTATATTTATACAACTTACGTATTCATTTCTCCATTAGCAAATCCAACCTGATCCTCTGCTTCACATCACAGTAAATGGAACCTCTGTATTTCCAATTACAAAAGTCTTAGTTATGCCTTAACATTTCCCTCTCTTCTCTTCATAGCTTTCTGTCAAAACATCCCTCAGGTTATTCCTTCAACTATATCTTTATTCTGATAGGTTCATATCACCATCATGTTGCATAAATTATTACAGTGACTTTCCAACTGGTTCTTCTATGTCTATGACTGTCCTTCTGGAGTCTTTTCTGTCAAAATACCACAAACTATTACAGAATATGAAGTAGATTATGACACATTAGTGTTTAAAATATATATATTAATTTTTATTTTCTGCATACTTTAAAAAGCTGTATCCCTATGAGGATCTATGATGTCCACATCATCTGAAACCTGTGTGATTCACTGATCTCATAATCTACAACTTGCTCTTTTCTCTCCCTGAGCATTGTTTCCCAAGATAATCTACAAGACCTATATCTTCAGGACCTTCATATTTTAACTAAAATCATTTAATAAATGAGACTTTCCTAAACCACACTCCATAAAATATTTTCCTACCTCCAATAGAAACAATTCTACATAAATGCACAAATTTTCTTGAGTATCTTCCAATGTAAGTTAATGTGAATTTAATATTAAATACATTAGAAAAAGTGTTTGATAAGTTATTTTATACAAGGAGTATCATCAAAATAAGAAATATCTATATACCTATTTATTTATTACAATTCCTAGAGTATCCACAAAAGGTCATGAAATTTATATTCCTCAATCAGTGGATAAAAATTAGCAAACCTAAAGAGTGTTTTTTATCCAAGTATCTAATGGAAAACATTTTGCGAATATTTTAAAATACCTATTCTTCCTTTTCGTAATTTTACTGTGAAAATTACAATCTTTAACAAAAAGTACTAGTACAGAACTAAATTTCTTAACTAATGACATTCACTTGTTAAAAATATACTTTTTAAAAAAATTGTGTCTACATTTGTGGTTTTCCACAACTGTTGCTATAGTTTTATCTTTGTTAAAGAAAACCTTTATAATTTGTAGAGTTTAAATTAATCAACAATCTCAAATCAATATACTTCTATATTTAAAATATTTTTAAAAATAAGAAATGGACTAGAAAAAGAGGTAAAAAAAAAACCATACTGAGTGGCATTCATTATTTAAATGACCCTTAAAACTACTGTAACAACAGAGAAAATCTAGAAAGATTAATAATTTGTCTTGTTCAGGATCCATTTATCCAATAGCCAACAAATTACTTTAATTGAGCTTTTTAAGGAAAAGAAGTCCATTATAAAAATGAAAATGGTATCTAAATGTCAAGTTCTCTGTTTCACACAGATATTTCTTAATCTCTTACTGTGACAACTTCCTACATTGTTGAATTATTTTCAGAAAGAGAAGGAAGAAAAACTTCCCCCAAATACTTCATGATAATTAGAATTTATTTTTAATTAAACAGAATAGAAACTTTACTATTCCCCTATACTATTTTTTACATCCTTTTTTGTTTATTTGTTTGTTTCTGCCTTTGTAACAATAGTTTAGGGTCATTCCCTCATAGCATACTTACTAATAAGTTAAATTTCATACCTATTGAATGCTAATCTTTAAATCAATTCTTTAAGGTATCTTATTTAAAAAGATAACCTCTTCTGTAACATGTAATGTATTAAATATTTCATTACATTAGCTAATATGAAAAATGATTTATTATGATTCATGTTTTTGGCTACTCAGAAACTAATATTTTGTTAATTATTAAGCCAATGTTATTTTAAGGTAACATATTTCCACTTTGATTACTTGTCTTTTATTTTCTTAAATGTTTTGTAAATTTTGCCACTGTATATTCAATGCCTTTGCATATAATATTGTAGGTATTCTGTGAATCCTTGTTGAATTTATTTACTTTGCAGTAGAATTATTTGCAGACTGTAATGTGATTTGTGGATGAAATTCCATGTATGAGCCATATTGCGTACCATTAGAATTGGTATCCACATAGGACTTTTGCTTTGAACAAAGGATAAATTAAATGTTCTGGTTAATTGAAAGTAGTGTGGATCCTTTGAATGAAAAGAGGAGTGAAAAGAAATTATAGATTGCTTGAAATATCTGAGACTTTGAACAATAAATTCTGTTAAGCATCTATTTGTATTACCAATGATTTAACTCCTCTGCTCCATATCTCCTGTAACCTTTAATAGAACTTCAGTTTAATTTTGTTATTTTGTGAATATGTGTGTGTGTGTGTGTGTGTGTGTGTGTGTGTGTGTGTGTGTGTTTCTGGGAATACTTCACTAAATCTTACTTAGAAATGAATACAGACTAAGAACATTTTATTCTCAATGGGGAAAATCACATCTTCGTTGTATTTATTACTAGTGTAATACCAAGCTGGATTGTTGATAAGATTTAACAATTTAAAAATAGAATGAGTTTAAATAATACAGAATTGTCATAAACCAATAATCACATGGAGCTCTAAATTAAGGAATACCAAGTATCATCTGTCAAAAGAGAATGTAAGCACTTGCAGTTGTTGCTTTTTAAATTTATTAGTAGTTTTATATTTGTTTCATTAGCACAACTTTAGGTTTAAGGACAAATAAATGGAAAGTCCAGTCACCGTATACCCTTTTCTAATGGTAAGAAGTGACCCAAATTTAAGCTAAAATTACACTAAAACCTCATTCCTCTTTCAGTCTCACTGATTGTACCTCCTTATGCCATATCTTCACTAAGAATTACCCCTCAAAATAGTTTTTGCCCATGTTTCTTCCCCACTAAAATCTTCAACATTGGATTGCTTTACGCTGTTTGCATATTCTTACAGTGTGCTTCAGATTTACAATTGCAATAAGTTGTAATTTCCTGAGAATAAAGGTGGAATTTACCTATTTAGACATTTCTATCTATCTGACATCTAGATAACACCAATCTGCTTATATAACCATTGACTTCCTATATATGTATAAGTATTTTCTAGCAGTTAAGAATTTGAATTCTGTGGTTCAACAAGTTGAGTTTGAATCTGTATTTATTGATAATATTTGTTCAGGCAAGACTTTTCCTTTTTTAATCTTCCATTGGTGTCTGATTTTTTATCTATAAAATGTAAGTAATAATATAGAAACTTTGATTGTGTTAATACTTCAAAAACACATGGGCATATGCCTAGGGTATTTACTTCTGGGGTGACTCTGTATACAGTTCATATTTTTTGACATAGTTTTAATAGCTTGTTTTTAGAATAATAACTTGAAAAACAGGTTTTGAATCATTGAATTGTAATTAAGGATATGATGAATCTGATTAAGGATGCATTAAAACACTCATAATCATAGTTATTTTCCTCCTTGAGTGTAAATTAACCGGGAAAATGAGTGAGTTTGAAAAATTGTATTATCTTGAAAATTATATGGCTATTTTCAAGTGGGATCATTTTACTCCTTAGTTTTCTTCATGTTTTATTTTTTATCTTGTTCATTTTAAGGTTTGTATTGCTCTGTAGAATATTTAGAGATATATTCAAGAATCCTCACCTTATGTGGTTCATATGCCACACATATTCTAATGTCTGAAACTAAACGTTAAACTTCAAATACTGTTGTGAAGACATTTCTAGAAGAATCTTAACATACACTTCTTTAAATACCTTACCTATACAATATCCTAAAACAATGTTAATGGTACTGTCTTAGATTTAAGCTGTAAAGTTTTCAATAATTTTGAACCTGTTTTTCTTACTTTCCCTATCACACACCATCCCACTATTTGGCATTTTTGAAGTAGTTGTTAATATCATTATTCTTGGCTGGGGTTGTAGCTCAGTAGTAGAGTGCTCACCTGGCACTGGGTTTGATCCTCAGCACCACATAAAAATAAATAAATAAAATAAAAGTATTGTGTCCATCTACAACTAAAAAAAAAGTTTAAAAATATCATTCTTCTATTTCCAAAGAAACCTTTGCTTTTGGGCTTCAATGATTGCATTTGTTGGTTATGCAGTTCCCCAGTGAGTTTAATTCTCTTCATACATTAAAGAAATTCAAGCAATTTGCATAGGCCTGAAAGCAAGATTAACAGCAACATAGCAAAATCACACAATTCTTAAACCATTCTGTTTTCTCTATGATGCACATGTTAGGTTAAAAATCTGAAATCAGTAAAGCACCCCACAAAAGTGGTGGGTTAAGAAGCCAATTATATCAAACAGCTATTAAGAGTATGGTAGCAATGTTTTTGGTCAACAACTTTTCCAGAGTCATATGACAAGTCTGAATAGAAACATCATCCTTGGATAGAAAAATCTTTACTTTGGGGAGTTAATTGACATGATCAAAATGAAGAATAAACTTCATTCTGCTCGAAAACTCAAGCTTACCATATTTGCAAATAGATCAATAGATGTGAATTATTTTTCCTGTTCCTCTTCTCCAGTAATTTTCTTTCTTTCACACATGATAAAAAAAGAAGCTTCAATTCTTTTTAAGGAAACAAATGAATTATAGATACTTTCATATTTACACAGATTTGAATACTGTAAACAACATCAAATTAATGTCTTGATCTAAGAATGTGCTCTCTCTTCTAAGAACTCGGATAGTTTATTCAATAAGACTAATTATACCAATAAATTATTTTAAGCCCATAACTAATTTAACTTTCAATGGCTATATTAAAAACTAACATGTTCTTTGTATATAAAAAGATACAAATTTCATGGAAATATATTTTTAAATATTCTAATATATTTTAGATATCTCGTTAGCCATGCCTTAGGTAGAGAGGACTTTATTATTAATGTGTATGCTTCTGCCTCCAGGGAAATAAGGTGATAGTCCCTAATTCATTTAGCAATATTTTGAAAGTATTTATTATGCAGCAGTAACTATCATGCATTTGGTACTGGGAGAAGAAAATGACAATATTTTCAAGGAGTACCGGTAACTTACCCTCCAGTAATTTGTCAAAATTAACATTTGGGTGATTCTTGCTAATTTATGGCTCCAGGTGCTTCTTTCCAGATGAGCTGATCCCTGATGAGAATCTCTACTACTTGCCTCTCTGGAGTTTAAGATTGTTTTCCCTGAAATGTCTGTTCTCAGAGTAATATGAGAAAGAGTTAATTTTCAGTTTGTTGAGCTTTTTCTTACAAGCATGAAAGTAACAATTTTCAACTTTTAACAAGACAGAGTTAAAAATTGAATTCCAGAAATATGTATGTGTGTCTATGTACAGTTTTCATTCCTTTTGAACTATTTTCTCTCATATTCACTACCACTCACCTAGTTGGCATTTATTAACTTGTTAAATATTCTCTTTCATTTTTAAAGAAACCTTTTCTTTTGTTTCAAATTGATTGTATTTGCTGGTTGTTCAGTTTCTGAGGGCGACTGTTTTTCAATGGTCTAAACAATATCCTATTATCTTCATAATTTCTTTTGTACACAGAATTGAGAGGCACCTGACCACTGAACCACATGCCCAGCCATATTTTGTATTTTATTTAGAGACAGGGTCTTGCTGAGTTGCTTAGCACCTCCCTGTTACTGAGGCTGTCTTTGAACTCACCATTCTCCTGTCTCAGCCTTCCAAGCCATTGGGATTACAGGCATGTGCCGCCATGCCCGTTCAGAATCTTCATAATTTTTCTAAATAAGAATCTTCATATTTGGTAATACAAGTTCTTCAGTTTAGTCTCTTCTCATAATGATCATCTTGGCCAGTTTGGTCACTTATATTACCATATAAATATTATACCTTTCATAATAGTGATGGAATTTTAGTGCAAATTGTTTTGATAATTTACAGAAATTTAGCTGTCACTATAACTAAATTCAAGAGACCTTTCCATGATCACACAGTGAATCAGAATGATGGGGAATTTGATGTAATTGTTAATTTTTCGAATATGATTCAATAGCTGCACCCCATTTGTTATAGTATGACACAGCAAGTCATACTATAAATCTAATTTGGAAATTTCAGCTGAACTACTGATAGCAAGGAAAACACTTGTCATAGGGATATTAAGACTTAAGTTTACCACAACCAATTAGAGACCTATTTCCTAAGTTTCTGTTTCTAGGAGTTCTAGGAAGAGCCATTTCTCCCACTAATTTTTATTCAAAGAAATAGCACTTTTCAAATGATATAGAATCAGATATGTATGTATATATAAAATTAGATATAGCTCAATTTTGAGAATTGGAGAAAAACTGTCTTGATCTGTTGTATGTATGTTCATTAGCTACTGGGCATAAAGTCTCTGTTGACTGTCAGGATCAACAGTTAGAAAAAAAAGATGATTAGAAGTCACAAAAAGAAGGACAAAATGGAACACATGAGAAAAAAATATGAAATCTTCTGCTCTTACTATGTCCAATTTCCAATAAAGTTCCCTGGAGGAGAAGGAGACAAGGTTCATACTCCTAGCAGCACATAGACATGATCCTGCCATAAAACAGGATAAGTCAGCAGTTGAGTGACATAGTGCCTGACCATAGATCTTGATACCTTAATCAGTATTCAGAGAAAAATAACCACAGCCTTACTTTTCTATCCTGAATCCCCCACAATTAATCTGTACCTAGCCATAAACCAGACACATAAAGTCTATTCAGGTCGTAGCTCCCACTTCACTATGTTGAAACAACACAACACACAAGCAATCTTTTTTTTCAAAATTAATTCTCAGGTATTTAATGTCATTTGGAGGCTAGTGAAATTTTTATGTATTGTATACTCTTTGGTTGCTGGCATATTGAAATACAAATAATTTTTATAATGACTTTTTTACACAAACCTTGTTGTATTCTCTTAACACACGGACCTAACTGTGCAGTCTTTGAATTTTCTGTGCATCTAATTACATCATCTAAAATTCTGTGTTTTGATTTTCTCCATTTTGTACAGTATACTTATTTTTTCTTCTCACCTTTTTGAAAATATCTGTATACTGTTAAATAGCAGTGTTGACAGAGGGCATCCTTATGTTGATACCAATATTTCAATAATTCTTCATTATGTGTCATGATTGTGGTATGGATTGTTTTCATCAGGTTAAGAAAAATTCCTTCAATTCTTAAAAGTTTGACAGATAAATGAGAGTTGCATTTGTTCATTTGTTCATATAGCTTTATGATACTCTTTAATGATCATAACACATCTCTCTTTTATTAATGTAGTGAATAGCATTAATTGAATTTCAAATATCATACTAAGCTTGAGGTTCTATAGTAAATGTCTCCTGATTATAATGTATTATCCTTTTATATAATCTCTGAATTATATTTGGTAATACATGGTTTAGTATCTGCAATACATATAGTATATTCATTATATTGACAAACAGTAATTCTCATATCAAATTTTGCTTTCTTAATCAGTTTTTCTTTCTTTCATTCTCTTTTTTTTTTAACCAGGGATTGAACCCAGAGGTACTTAACCACTGAGCCACATGCCCCGCCTACTTTTGTAATTTATTTAGAGTCAGTGTCTCACTGATTTGCATAGAATCTTGCTAAGTTTCTGAGGCTGGCTTTCAACTTGAAATCCTCCTGACTCAGTCTCCTGAACTGCTGGGATTACAGATGTTCACCATTGCAACCAGCTAGTTTTTATTTTCAACAGCATTCAAGTCTTTTAAAACAAAGTAAGGTTAAATTTCATAAAATTTTTTCTTGACTGCATAAATATTGCACATCAATGCCAATTTATTCTCATGTTTTTCTAAATGCTTTTTTTTGGTATATAAATGGATACCTGTACTTAACATACTTTTCCTTGTTGTAATTTAACTAAGTTGAATTGTATGTGGTGCATGCTTAGTACTGGTGATTGAACCAGGGACTTACATATGAGGCAAGCACTTCACCACTGAGCTACATCTCTACCCTCCTAAATTGGATTTTCATATAAAAATTTGAATTTATTGACAAAATATTTGTTATATCCTCACTATTTTAAATTATTATTGGGATCTGTAGTTATGAACACCCTTTCACACACACACACAAAAAAAACTGCTTTATTTGTTTCTTTACTTTTTTTTTTTTTTACTTCTCTTAGGGTAATTTTGTGATTTATATTAACATATGTTTTTTTTTTTTGTTTGTTTGTCTGTTTCCAAAGAATCAAAGTTTAATTTTGTCAGTTTATTTTATCTTTATTTAAAAAAATAATATTAATTCCTGTTCTTTTTTCTCTTTCTTTTTACATAGTTGAACTAAATACTTAACAAAAGCATAGATGGTCATTGTTTGCTTTTGAAATATATACCTTTATGGTATTTATTTTTCCTGCAATAGTTGATGTAGATATATCATATATTCAATAAGATTTTGTATTTATATTTCCCCTCATACTTCAGTTCAAATTGTATTCAGGTTTCCCATTGTTATTTTCTACTTGAATAATTATAATTCTAATTTTAATCATACTTTAAATTTGATAATCTGTGTGATTTTTCTGTATATTTTGATATCATAGCTGAATTCCATCTTAGTGTAGAACTAAATTTTTCAACATTATCTTACTGAAGCCCTGCTTTGTAGTACATTATAATGTCAGTTTTGTTAAATTCTGTACTTAATGTATGTTTACTCATTAATGCATCTACTGTTCATTATCTATCAGGTAATACTGGATAATAATACATCATTACCAATAGCTCTTTGCTAGTATTTCCTTCAACTGCATATTCTTATTTTTCTCCTTTTTATTTCTTTTGAATCAATCAAATGTATTTTATTCTTCATTTTTTTCTCAGCACAATTATCTAATCACTATTAATTCTTTTCCCCATCTTTTCTGTAACTATCTTAAATTTCAATAGACATTTTTTCATATTTACATTATAATATTTTTTAGTATTTTGAATAATTTCCTAGGATTTACTTTAAGCTTAGAATGCATGATTTCAAATATTCAAATCATAACATTTTTGTTCAATGAAAATTTTGAATTCATACATTACATAGGAATTGATAACAAAAGGGAAATTACTTCTGGAAAAAATAATGTTTTTTTACAGAAATAAATATTCAAGATTATAAATGGACATGTTATCCTTGAATATAAGTTGTATGAAATAAGTCAAAAGTTTATTCATATCTCTTTGCACTACTAACATTGGGAAGTAAGAGGACATTTTATTTATAAATTATGAGGGGACATATTTCAGCAGGGAGAGGGTAAGATACTGAAATGTGGAGGTGATGTTGGTAATTGTCCTAGTGAGAAAAACTAAGATTGATTTTACTGGAACAAAGTAACAATATCTTTGCTGAATTGTGAGGAGGAAATATTGGAGATTTGTATATTAGTATCCATTGAGAAAAAAATATTTACATCAATTTGGGTAGGAAAAGCCCTGTACAAATGAAGGAACCATTCAGTGTTGTGTGTGGGATTTAGGGAGGCCTGGGATCTTAATAACAAAGTACCCAAAGAGTTATAATATGGCTCCCTAAGGTGAGAATGTGAAGGCAACTGTAATAGAATATGTAAAGTGAAGCTGTAGGACAGGAATAATAAGAAAAGTTTTAACAACCTGACAGGGTCAAGCTAGGAAAATAAATACGTTTCTCTTTTTCTATAATCCTCCAATTTCTTCCTCCCTGCTGTTGGTATAGAGCAGCTAAAAGAGAGGAAGTAATGTAACCTTCTGATTCAGTTTGTTGATGCCCTGAGTAGCATGCATAATGAATGCATCTGGATAGTAATGAAATAAAAAAACAATCTAGTACAATTTTGAATCTCACACTTACCTTTTAAATTTTGCTATAGTTGCTGAACCTCTAAAATACAATGTTAAATCTGAATAATCTATGACTTGCACTTAATATGGTAGGTACAACAGGAAGAGATTATTAGTTTTCTGAGATGTATTAAGTTTCTCCTTATGTGGTGAAGGGGATGGTGTTAGGCTTTCGATGTCTCTTTCATGTTAAATTCCAGACAATAAAAGGACAATTAAGCAAAGTGGTTATCCACGGCAACGAACTGAAATAGACTGATTTGAGATAACAATAATGTACCACATTTTACCTCATGTACTGGAAGGTCTTTATTAGTTCCTTACTCTTTATGAAACTTTTCTTTCCAAATTGAAGATATCTTGACAAGTAATTCTTTAGCTTACACGAGGAGATAGCAAGATACAATTTTGAGATAGTATGACATCTGTAATAGAATATTCACATGAATGGGTCTAAATGGGTTTCAGAGAATGCCACTATATAAAATCAATGTAACAGGCAGTAATCTTCCAAATCAAAACTATTTGCAAAACACTGATAAATATAGGAAGAAAGGGAGTAAATATATGCTAGGTTAAAAAATATATTCATCCTGTACTCTTTTCCTATGTATAGAGCAATATATCCAATGTGTAAGAACCTAGTGCCATGGTGTCAGGGTTTGGTTCATTATTAACAGATCTTCCTTTCATAACTTTTCACTTAGATAAGAATGATACCTCTTTCTGGTACTATACTTTCTCATAGATAATGCAGTGAGGAAATGAGAATAGGTACTTAAAATTTATGAATCTTTACCATAGCAGTCCCTTTGTAAATTGATGGTTAATGGTTATAGAACATATGTTCTCCAAGGTGTTGGCAATATGAAATTGCCGCAGTCTGGCTGGGCACAAAATCACAAGCCACTCAAGCAGGAACAAACTTTATTTTTTGAAACTGCCACCAATACCCCGTAGGCGCCCAGGAAGATTGCCAATCCACGCACAAGGCATTCTCCCGGATCCCAAGAGGAAGTTCCTCCTCCGGAATTCCCTCCCACCGCATTTCCCCAACCAATGGGAACTCTCCAGGAGTCCCGTAGCAGGCTGAGGTGGACAGCAGGAGTCCAATATCCATATGAATGCAAATCTTAACATAATCATATCATCTCAATGGCTAGCTGGCATCACCTTTCAACCAAAAATGCCATGCATCATATTACTTGGCTGTGGCTCTTAGCATGAAAGGATGACTGCTT
Organism: Callospermophilus lateralis; assembly: GCF_048772815.1. Lineage (NCBI taxonomy): Eukaryota > Metazoa > Chordata > Mammalia > Rodentia > Sciuridae > Callospermophilus > Callospermophilus lateralis. The sequence continues at coordinate 47,771,682 of NC_135312.1, read as the reverse complement.
TTACTTGTCACTGGCAACTTTGAAAATACTTGACAATCACAGGTTAAAAAGGGAATCATGAGGCAAGGGGCTGTGGCACATGCCTGAAATCCTAGTGGCTTGGGAGGCTGAAGCAGGAGGATCATGAGTTCAAAGCCAGCCTCAAATGGTGAAGTGCTAAGCAACTCAGTGAGACCCTGTCTCTAAATAAAATACAAAATAGGGCTGGCTGTGTGGTTCAGTGGTTGAGTACCCCTGAGTTCAATATCCAGTACCAAAAATAAAAAATAAAAATAAAAATAAAGAAGGGGGGAGGGCAGAGAGAGATAATAATCTTCTCACCTAGCAAAAAGTTTAAATGGACTAGGCACAGTGGCTTGGGAGATTGAGGCAAGAAGATCTCAAGTTCAAAGCCAGCCTCAGCAACTTAGTGAGGCTCTGAGCATCTTAATGAGACCCTATCTCAAAAAATATAAAATAATAATAAAAAGGCTAGAATGTGGCTCAGTTTAATCCCTGGTACCAGAAAAAAAAAAAAAAAAGTTACACAAAACAATTTTCCTAATTTTCACTTCAAAAAAAAAGTGACAAGAACAACAAAATTTAAATTTATGCAACAAAATGTGTGTAGTTTTTCTAGAAGTAAAACTTACTTCCTTGGTTATCCTATAAGCAATTTACAAGCTTAAGGAATAACAGAAATACAAGGGCATCTTGAGAAAACAGCACATGATTTCAAAGACTCTCAGTATGTTTGTTTTGTATTCATTTTATATTTATCTTGTATGTCTTTCTGGTGGTTCAGAATTTAGAAAATACTGTACTGTCACCCTATAGAATCTATAAAGACCTATTATTTTCTGTACAGGTATTATTAGAGATAATTTGAACCTTATGTGTGAAATGAATTATGGAGAATATCTGAGCTCATGGGAAAGAAAATATGTCAATAGTGAACTTTGTGATTCAATTCTATGTTAAAAACTTACATGAATACACTTGCTTTTTTTTCTGTTATATGAAGTCAGGCAATCAAAGTAGCACAGGCCCAGCTGAAGAATTAGGCTCAAAGCTAAGCTGGTAGATTTAGTATCAAAAATCTTGCTAAAAAATGAAAATCTTTCTCAGAACCAATGGGCATTGTATTTCACAATTTGTACTACTGGCTTTTCTGTATAAGGAACTTGAACTTGCTATAAGCATTTATTGCCTCTGGCACCATGGCTATTTCTCTGTCAGATATTACATATTTACCTTTACCTTACCTTTATTTCAGGTTCATCATTTGCATTATTTTTTTTTTAAAGAGAGAGAATTTTTTAATATTTATTTTTTAGTTTTTTGGCGGACACAACATCTTTGTTTGTATGTGGTGCTGAGGATCGAACCCAGGCTGCATGCATGCCAGGCGAGCGCACTACTGCTTGAGCCACATCCCCATCCCTCATCATTTGCATTATTGGTACTAGTGTGTGGTGATGGAGGTGTTTGAATATTTGCGTGATTTTGCTTTTAACTGATTTTGTTCTTGATAAACTCTGCCAGATTATAGATTGAAATTGCAACATGAGCAATTCAGGTTTCTTATTACAAATATAGAAAAACATCAAATTATAAAGTGATTGTCAAAAAACTGTCCTACTGAGTTCTGTGGCAGTAACTTCCATCCTTCTTTTACTAGAAATGTAGTCATTTTCATATAATAGGTGCTGTCTTTGTTGCATCTCATATCCAATTCAAAGCTTTGTTCAAACTGTTGTTATTAACTTGTAAACATAGTACTTTTCCCTATAATCTTCCCAACCTTTACAATGAGATTATTGGTTTGCTGTAGGATCTAGTCCTCCAAAAATTATGAAGAATGAATCATTGAGTTCTTCTAAAATCTTTAGAATGTACAGCTTATAGTAAGATCAGAGAGTACTGCTTCCTATATATCTTTAAGTTACTGTGTTTTCAAAAAAGAACAGATAATAAAAATAAACAAGAACATACTCTTGATCTGTGTCTTTATTCCCTTCAACATGATAAACATCTGTTGAATAAAATTTGACATTTCAGAAGAGACTTAAACAAAACCTAGAATTGTTTAAAATGACAAAATATTTAGCATAGAAAGAATTGTTTGTGTTATCTATGGTAAATGATAGTTTTCCTGTTCTTGAGACCTCTTTATCAATATAAAAGTGAAAAGTGATAAAGTGGTCTCAAGAACAGGAAAACTATTATTAGCCATTTCAGATTCCAAACATTGTTTAATTTCTATTTAACTGGAGTTGCATAAAACATGGTTGATATACGTAAATAAGAAACAGATGAATTCTACTTGTCTTATTTTATTTGAAATAGCAAGGTTTTATAATTTAAAATCCTAGATATCAGTTATTAAGGTTATAGAGTTGTATCAAAGAGATAATGCATTTACAAAAACTATAAACTTTTTTTTTCTTATATATTTTTTTTATTGGTTATTCAAAACATTACAAAGCTTGCAGAATCACATCGGTTACACATCCACATTTTTACATAATACCATAATAGTAACTGTTGTATTCTGCTACCTTTCCTATCCTCTACTATCCCCCCTCCCCTCCCCTTCCATCTTCTCTCTCTACCCCATCTACTGTAATTCATTTCTCTCCTTATTTTTTTCCCATTCCCCTCACAAACTCTTATATGTAATTTTGTATAACAATGAGGGTCTCCTTCCATTTCCAAGCAATTTCCCTTTTCTCTCCCTTTCCCTCCCACTTCATGACTCTTCTTAATGTTAATCTTTTCCTCCTGCTCTTCCTCCCTGCTCTGTTCTTGGATGCTCTCATTATATCAAAGAAGACATTTGGCATTTGTTTTTTAGGGATTGGCTAGCTTCACTTAGCATAATCTGCTCTAGTGCCATCCATTTCCCTGCAAATTCCATGATTTTGTCATTTCTTAGTGCTGCGTAGTACTCCATTGTGTATAAATGCCACATTTTTTTTATCCATTCATCTATTGAGGGGCATCGGGGTTGGTTCCACAGTCTAGCTATTGTGAATTATGCTGCTATGAACATTGATGTGGCAGTATCCCTGTAGTACGCTCTTTTGAGGTCTTCAGGGAATAGTCCGAGAAGGGCAATAGCTGGGTCAAATGGTGGTTCCATTCCCAGCTTTCCCAGGAATCTCCATACTGCTTTATTGGCCTCACCATTTTGCAGTCCCACCAGCAATGTATAAGAGTACCCTTTTCCCCACATCCTCGCCAGCACTTGTTATTGTTCGACTTCATAATGGCTGCCAATCTTACTGGAGTGAGATGGTATCTTAGGGTGGTTTTGATTTGCATTTCTCTGACTGCTAGAGATGGTGAACATTTTTTCATGTACTTGTTGATTGATTGTATGTCCTCCTCTGAGAAGTGTCTGTTCAGGTCTTTGGCCCATTTGTTGATTGGGTTATTTGTTTTCTTATTGACAAAAACTATAAACTTTAAAACATTAAAATAAACATTCGGGTTACCATTTTTGCACATTAAACTAAATAATCTAGTGCAAGCAAACTATATCTAATTAGGAAAAGATCCATGCCAGCTTTAGAAAAGAAAAATGTTCCCACCTTCTACTTGCATTTTATTTTCATTTTTCTAATTATTTTATAAATTAAATAGTATGTTTGTTTTGAGTTTTATAGCTAGTTCTTAAGCAAATATTATCTAATATTAATTATACTGGCCCACACCAGCCTGCACAAGACCCAGACTCACAGTAGGCCTTGGTCCACCACTCCACCAGCAGGGCAGATACCCATCAGAGCCCATCTCTGGCATAGGACCGCCCCTTCTGACCAGTAAGACTACCATGGGAGATCAGGCCCAGAGATGATCTGCCCTCACTCACTTGCACAGGACACTGTCCAGGGTAGGTCCAAGTTTGCTCACTCCCACCTGGAAGCCCAAGCTTAACCCACTTCCATCTTGGGGCCCTGCAGTCATCACTATAGTCTTCTCCACACAGTAGCCCCTAACTTTTTTACAACAGACAGGGCCTAGAAGCAGCTGCATTTCAGAGCAGGCATCCCAAAGAAAGTGTGAGGCCCACCCTTTCTGCCCCATCTCGGTGAGACATTGCTTCAATCTTGGGGGCACCTCCACTATTATCTCAAGTTACCTAGGCTATTGTGCCACCATCTTTAGTTGCAGTATTATACATTGAAGGACACCAACAGGGACTGTAAGCCCAACATCAAGTTGAGGTACAGACAATCTGCACGGTTAATACAAGAATATAAGGGAAGAAACTATAATATCTGAGATCAACATGGTAAGAAAGGAAGACACATAAACAACATGAATAAACAAGAGAGAAAAGTGCCCCAAACAAACCAGGATACTACAATAACAACCCATGGACAGCGAAGTTGATGAAACATCAGAGAAGGAGTTCAGAAGGTTTATAATTAAAATGATCTGTGAATTAAAGAATGATGTAAATGAGCAAATACAGGCAAAAATTGATCACTTAATGAGATAAGAGAGCAAATACAGATAGCAAAAGATTACTTCAAGAAAGAGAGACTCTTTGAAAAAAAGAAAAAGAAAAACAGTCATAAATCCTTGAAATGAAGAATACAATAGACCAAATGAAAAACTCCATAGAAAGCATAACCAACATTACATAATGAAGACAAAATATACAATCTGGAAAATAAAGTGCTCACAAAGTTAAGATAGTAAGAAATCATGAACAGAATATCCAAGAATTATGTGACAGCATCAAAAGACCAAATTTAAGAATTATTAGGATAGAGGAAGGCACAGAGCTTTAAACAAAAGGAATGCACCTCTTCAATGAGATGATATTCATAAAATTTCCCAAGCATGAGGAACGAAATGGAAAACCAAATATAAAAGGCTTACAGGACACCAAATATACAAAATCATAACAGATCTACACCAAGACATATTATAATAAAAATGCCTAACATGCAGAATAAGGATAGAATCTTAAAAGCCCCAAGAGAGAGAAATCATATCACATATAGGGGGAGACCAATTTTTTATATCTCAGCAGATTTTTCAACATAGACCCTCAAAGCCAGGAGATTGTGAAACAACATATACCAAGGTCTGAAAGAAAATGGATGCCAACCAAGAATCTTATATCAAATAAAATTAAGTTTTAGATTTGATGATGAAATAAAAACCTTCCATGATAAACAAAAGTTAAAAGAATTTACAACTAGAAAGCCTTCTCTACAGAACATCCTCAGCAAATTATTCCATAAAGAGAAAATAAAAAACAATGATGAAAATCAGCAGAGGGCGGTATTACACTAAAGAAAAATCTACTCAAAGGAGAAAACAAGTCAAGGTAAATACCAAAAATAAACAAAAATGGCTGGGAATCCAAATCATGTCCAATAACACTGAATGTTAATGGCTTACACTCACCAATCAAAAGACACAGACAAGCAGATTGGATCAAAAAATAAAGTACCCAATAATATGCTGCCTCCAAGAGATTCATCTCATAGGAAAAGATGTCCACAAACTGAAGGTGAAGGATTGGGAAAAAATCATACTATTCATATGGACTGCAGAAGCAAGAAGAGGTTTCAAGCCTCATATCAAATAAAGTAGACTTCCAGCTAAAGTTAAAAAAAAATAGGTAAAGAACAACACTACATACTGCTAAAGGGAACCATACAACAACAAAACTTAATAATTATAAATACATATGCCCCAAACAATGGAGCATCTATGATCATCAAACAATTTCTTCTCAAGTTTAAGAGTCAAATAGACAATCCAATAATTTTGGGTGACTTTAACATACCTCTTTCACCACTAGATCCTCCAAACAAAAGCTGAACAAAGAAATTGTAGAACTCAATAATACAATCAATAACTTAGACTTAAGTGACATATATTGAATATTTATTCCATCAATGAGTACACTTTTTTCTCAGTAGCAAGTGTATCCTTCTCTAAAATAGACAATATATTATGCCACAAAGCAACTCTTAGCAAATATAAAAAACTAGAGATACTACCCTGTATTCTATCATGTCATAATGGAATGAAGTTAGAAATCAATAATAAAATAAAAAATAAAAGCTACTCCAACACCTGGAGACTAAATAACATGCTACTAAATGAACAAGGGGTTGCAGAAGACATCAAAGAGGAGATTTAAAAAATTTTAGAGATGAATGAGAACACAGATACAACTTACCAAAATCTCTGGGACACTATGAAGGCAATTCTAAGGAAAGTTCATTGTATAGTGTTCATTCCTTAAAAGAAGAAAAAGTCAACAAATAAATTACTTAACATTATATCTCAAAGCCCTAGAAAAAGAACAAATCTACACCAAAAGCAGTAGAATACAGAAAATAATTAAAATCAGAGCTGAAATCAATGAAATTGAAACAAAAGAAATAATTGACAAAATTGACAAAACAAAAAGTCAGTTCTTTGAAAAAGTAAATAAAATTAACAAACCCTTAGCCATGAAAAAAAAGAGAGAAGGATAGAGAAAATTCAGATTACCAACATGCATGATGAAAAAGGAAATATCATGACAGACACTAGAGAAATATTGAAGATAATTAGAAATTCTTTTGAAAACTGTTATCCAATAAAATAGAAAAAATCAAAGGCATTGACAAATTTCTAGAGTCATATGATTTTCACAAATTGAATCAGAATGATATACATAAGTTAATCAGATCAATTTCAAATGATGAAATAGAAGATGCCATTGGAAGTCTACAAACCAAGAAAAGCCCAGAATCAGATGGATACAAAATGGAGTTCTACAAGTCCTTTAAAGAAGAACTAATACCAATGTCTTCAATTTATTTCAGGAAATAAAAAAGAGGCAGCACTTTCAAACTCATTCTATGAGGCTGATATCACCCTGATTCCCAAACCAGGCAAAGATATATCACAAAAAGAAAACTTCAGATCAAGATCTCTAATGAATACAGATACAAAAATTTTCAATAAAATTCTAGATGCAAATCAAACACAAAAACATATCAAAACGATCATGTACCACAATCTTGTGGGATTCATGCCAGGAATGCAAGATTGTTCAACATATGGAAATCAATAAATGTAAGTCATCACATCAATTGGCTTAAAGATAAGAATATGATCATCTCAATAGATGCAGAAAAGGCATTTGACAAAATACAGCACACCTTCAATGTTCAAAACACTAAAAAAAATAGGGATAACAGGAAGATATCTCAACAGCATAAAGGTTATCTATGCTAACTCTCAGGCCAACATCATTCTAAATGGAGAAAAATTGAAAGCATTTCCTCTAAAAACTGGAACAAACAGGAATGCCCTCTTCAACCACTTCTATTTAACATAGAATCTATTTAACATCTTGAAACACTTTCCAGAGCAATTAGACAGACAAAAGACATTAAAGGGATACACATAGGAAAAGAAAAACTCAAATTAGTACTGTTTGCTGCTGATATAATTCTATACCTAGAAGACCCAAATGTTCCACCAGAAAACTTCTAGAACTAGTAAATGAATTCAGCAATGTAGCAGAAATTAAACCCAACACCCATAAATAAATGCATTTCTGTATATCAGTGACAAATCCTCAGAGAGGGAAATGATAAAAACTACCCCATTTACAATAGCCTCAAAAAAATAAAATATAATACTTGGGCATCAACTTAGTGAAAGATCTATATAATGAAAACTATAGAAACCTAAAGAAAGAAATCAAAAATACCTTAAAAGATAGAAAGATCTACCTTGATCTTGAATAGGCTGAATAAGTGTTATCAAAATGACCATACTACCAAAAGTAATATACAAATTTAATGCAATTCTGGTCAAAATCCCAATGACATCCTTCATAGAAATAGAAAAAGCAGTCATGAAATTCATCTGGAAAAATAAGAGACCCAGAATAGATAAAGCAATCCTTAGAAAAAAAGAGTGAAACAGGTGGTATCACTATACCAGAACTTAAACTATACTACAGAGCAATAGTAACAAAAACTGCACGCTATTGACATCAAATCAGACGGGCAGACCAATGGTACAGAATAGAGTACACAGAGACTAACGCACAAAATTACAATCATCTAATATTAGACAAAGGCACCAAAAACATGCATTGGGGAAAAGATAGCTTCTTCAACACATGGTTCTGGGAAAACTGGAAATCTATCTGTAACAAAATTAAAACCCTATCTCTCACCATGCACAAAATTCAACTCAAAATGGATGAAGGACCTAGGAATAAAACCAGAGACCCTGTGTCTAATAGAATAAAAAGTAGGCTCTAATCTCCATCATGTGGGATTAGGCCCCAGCTTTCTTAATAAGACTTCTTTGGCACAAGTTAATCAAGAATCAATAAATGGGATAAACTCAAACCAAAAAGTTGATTCTTAGCAAAAGAAATAATCTGTGAGTTGAACAGAGAACCTGCATTTTGGGAGCAAATTTTTTACCCTCACACATCAGGCAGAGCACTAATCTCTAGGGTATATAAAGAATTCAAAAAACTAAGCACCAGAAAAACAAATAACCCAGTCAATAAATGGGCCAAGGACCTAAACAGACACTTCTCAAAAGAGGATATACAATCATTCAACAAATATATGAAAAAATGTTCATCATCTCTAGCAATTAGAGAAATGTAAATCAAAACTACTCTAAGATTTCCTCTCACTCCAGTCAGATTGGCAGCTATTATGAAGACAAACAACAGTAAGTGTAGGTGAGGATGTGGGAAAAAAGGCACACTCATACAACGCTGATGGGACTACAAATTGGTGCAGCCAATATGGAAAACAATATGGAGATACCTTGGAAAATTGGGATTGGAACCACCATTTTACCCAGATATCCCTCTCCTTGGGCTATACCCAAAGGACTTAAAAACAGCATACTACAGGGACACAGCCACATCAATGTTTATAGAAGCATAATTCACAATATCTAAACTATGCAACCCATCTAGATGCCTTTCAGTAGATGAATGGATAAAAAATAATGTAGCATATATACACAATAAAATATTACTCAGCAATAAAAAATAAAATCATGGCATTTTCAAGTAAATGGATGGAGTTAGAGAAGATAATGCTAAGTGAAACTATCCAACCCCAAAAAACCAAATGCTGAATGTTTTCTTTGATATAAGGAGGCTGATTCATAATGGGTAGGGAGGTGAAACATGAGAGGAATAGACAAACTCTAGATAGGGTAGAGGAGTGGGAGGGGCAAGGAGGAGTCATGGTGTTAGAAATGATGGTAGAATGTGATGGACATAATTATCCAAAGTACATGTATGAAGACATGAATTGATGTGAATATACTTTGTATACAACCAGAGACATGAAAAATGTGTGCTTTATATGTGTAATATGAGTTATAGTGCAAACTGCTGTCATATATAAATAAAATAATAAATTAAAAACATTAATCATACTGATCACAAGAGACAGTTAAATTTACAAAGCAAAACAAAAATTATGTTTATTCTTTTAGGTTTTAAGACACAAAATATAACTTTATTTCCTAGTGGTCTTAATGTGAAGAACAAAACAGTCACTTTGCAAATGAAGTTCCATGAATCAAATTGAGCCTTAGATATTCTTAAATTGGCATTAATGCAGAGAAACACCTTGTATTAAATATCATATCATCTTTGAATGTCCCAGTAGAAGTGCCTATCAGACAACTGATTATCTGCAATGCATATTTAAATACCGAGAGTTTGATGAGGTCTTTATATTTCAACTTAAATATTACATTAAAAATTCAGGAACACACGACTGGTATTTCTGTGGGGTTTAGGTAGCAGTGAAAAATATCCAACAATGACTTCAAATGTGGAAGAACCACACATAACTCTGTACTTTGAGGTCATTTTTACCATTTGAACAAAAATTATATGTATATTATATTATTGGCTTATGCACTTGGAAAGCATTGCCAATGAGCAGGAAAGGGATTTCGGAAACAGAGTGTAGGATGTAGAAAGAGAGAGACCAAACACTGAAGTTTAACCAAATGGTTTTCAATATAAAAAGAAACACATTTGTTGCTCCAAAATATTGCTTACACACACACACACAAAAAATTGTGGATAAGAAAGACTTTCATAAAATCTAGAAAATGCACCCAAATCAGCATTATCAATTTGAAGTGCTTGGTTTTCATGACACTGGGCTCAATTGGCTCCCACAAGTAAAGATATATGAAAGCCTACATATTTTCAACAGTAGTTGCTTTTTAAAAATGCAGTCCTGCAAGACGAATTATGCCTCTCCTTAGAACTGCTTAAAAACTTTCTTATACCTGAGAAAATTGCATTCACATAAAATATCATTATATTAAAAGTATTATAAACAGCCTAGTCAAGCAATTCTCAGTCTTCAATATAATTTTATATTTCAGAATAATAAAAATAGCAAGAATAATACAAATTTTCAGGGTGTCTAATATTCTAAAATTTTGGAAATCATTATAGACTATGAAAAATGCTAATTTCAAACCTTAGTGTTATTTTGAAAATACTCAAGATTATTTAATTCAAAGGATATCTGACAATCTGTTTACAATTTGCCTCTTAATAGGTACATCTTTACAGTTTGTATCATTAACTACATCATGTTATCTTTCATAACAAAATATTCTAAATCAATAAATAAACATTATCTAAGGACTAAATGATTTCAATAGAGTATAAACATAAAGATTATTCCAAAATATCAATTGACTATTGTAAAATAAAATAACACTTATTTGTCACAACATGTCTAATATAGTGCAACCCAATTTAAAGTAATTTATCATGATAAAAATTAGGTTTAAGCTGAATTTTGTACAGGTAGGTGATGTTTTAATATAATTAATAAGATGCACAATGAATTTTCTAAAGAAAGATTATGATTTCAATAAAATTCTGAAAATATATCTTATAATCATATTAAAATTATTTTATACACATAATACATATACATCTTGACAAATAAAATATGTATTGAAAGGTAAAAAATGCTAAATATTCTCTGTTATAGGTACTCATAAGCATTCTGTTTTTTTAAGCTGAGAAATTTAAACATACAGAAATGTTGCAGAAATCTCACAACAAACTATTTTGAGAGAACCTTATTGGTATGATGTTAATTTATTTCTAAATACTATGATGGTGTTACCTACAAATTCCCATATTTAGTAGTATAACCATAAAAATCAGAAAAGTAACAATGATATACTAATACCATTATTTCTCAATATTCATTCAGCTTTTGACAATTAATACTGTCCTTTATAGCAAAATGATCTAATCCTGTATTACTCATGCTCTTAGTACTTATGTACTTAGTCTTCTTCAGTCTGGAATATTTCTCAGTTTTTCCTTAATTTCTTTTATAATTAAAATATTATAGGCTAGTTAGTTTGGTACTTTGTCTCTCCTTTTGGGTGCATACAATATTTGCATTATTTTTATATTTAGGTTATATACTGCTGGCAAGAATTTCACAGAAAAATTTTCTGCTTTTTTAACTCCATCCCATAAGTAGTAACCAAGATAGATTTGTTCTACCACTCATGATATTAGCTTTGGTGACTTAAATATGTTACTATTTGTATATTTGAAGTGTTTTTAAATTTTTTTATTTTTTCATTAGTAATATTTTGTGGGTCCATGCTTTAAATGTATAGACTTATTATTCATCATCCAAATATCAGATACTCTCATTAACAACTGTTGGTGTTCCTTGCTTGAATTCAACATGACAGTTGCAAAATGAGAACTTTTCTTTTTATTTTTTACTTACAAAAATATCAACTGGCAACATTCCATAATATAGAACTCTACACTTCTCATTTATTCATGTATTTGTTCAGTTTGCTTATATCAGTAGAGACACATGAACTGGTATTTTACTGAAGAGGTTATTATCTGAGATTCAATAGGGCAGATTAGAGAAAGGCAACATTCCCAGGTGCTCTATTGTTCAGGATTCAAGCAGTTGAGATACCACTTCTCAATAAGGTACATGAAAGAGGGAATTACTAAAATTTAATATCAAATAGTCAGTGACTCTTAGAAACTTCGAAATTCAGGTGCATTGATCAAAGACAAGGAAGGATATATTGAAGACAAGCCAGTTGCTACAGTGGCAGCTGCAATGGTTCACCACAGAGAAGAATAACACAGAGAAAAACACAATGGACACATTTGACATGCAAAAATTGAGGTTCTCCTGAGCTTGGGATTCCTTCTCTTTGATGCAAACTCATTATATGAACAGGTAAACAACTGATGCTCACCTGTCAGCCCTTGGAAATTGGAGCATGGAGGACCAGGAGTAACTTAGTTCTGGTATTACTTTTACCATGAGTACTAAGCCATCTTTGACTAGAGTTCTTGTATTTTTCTCTCAGTATATGTATGCGAATGTGAAGCAGGATGATTTAAATTTTAAGTAAGGTAAAAGCCTAGACAGATCCTTTACAGCTTTGAATTAACTATCTTTGAGTTTACTACCATCTGTTATAAGAAGTATAATTTACTAAAATATGGCATCATATTTGAAAGAAGTATTTCTAAAAATTGCAGGTTAAAGAAAAGATTTTTATTAATTGCAATAGTAAATTTTTATACTTAGTTGGGGTCACAGAAAGGTATAGGCAATATTTTTTTTCTCAGTTTAGCCTGGGATTAATCCATGATATTGAACTGAACTATAGTCACTATTACACAGATAAAATTGAAATACTGTTCCTTAATCCATAACACATTTCAGTCCCTAATCAGTACCCGATATCTGCTGCTTTATTGCAATATAAATTAGGATAAGATAGTTTGTGTAAAAAAAAAAAAAACTACAAATTTTTCACACAAAAAACAAATAAACAACAACAAAAAATGCTAACCCAAAAGCTTTCGCACATATGATGATGATTCAGAACCATCAGGATTTTCCAGCCTGTTTTTCCACAAAACTGTTGTTTTTCTTAGTCTTCTGTATTCATCTAGCTGTGAGAAGAAGTGCTAGAATAACTTCCATTTACATTGTATAGCTTCAAAATTCCTACCTGGGTCAAAGGAAATCTAATAAATACACTGCATGGTTAATCATCATAACCAAACATGTCTACATTATAAATAAATCTACTTTTTGGTGGAAATGTAACTACTTCAGTCACACATTAGTATGTGTTTGTCCTCTGGATACCAACTTTAAGCAGCCAATCTCTTACCATAGCTGAGAGTTTATATTAAAATTATCCCCATCACTTTGTTTTTTCTACTCATTCAAATCCATTCTTTTGATTTCTAGAAGAGTGGTATTTTTAATATTCCAAATTAAACACATTATTTAACCAGGGACATCTATCACCTACACCATAAGTCTCATTTTCCAAACATAGATTATTAGGGCTCATGATTAACTAACCCCTGTCTATGTTCTCAGTGTCCACTTTGGAAACACAATTTAGTGATGTGAACTTCTACTTCCTCACACATTCACTTTTCCCACTGAATTATCCTTATAAAACCCAAGTCAGAAATTATAATATACATAAACTTCATTTATTTTCATTGATTGGTTTGTGCAAGGTAATTAGATGCATTATACAAAAACTATTTTTAGGTATATTGAACTCTTAAATTTTTAGCACCTAAATTGTATGTTTATAAAAATGCTAATAAGATATAACATAAAAATTGCTATATTTATTACATTGTGTTATCTGAAATGTCCACATATCAATATTGGAAACTTGAAATAATAGTACCTCTTATTATAGGAGACATGAAGAATGATTTTTAAACAATTTGGGGTAATTCTTTTGTTACTATAGAAACCTATAGAGGATACTATCACATTCAGTCTTTTACTCTCTTCACCATTAATCTTCAATAGTATGCAAGTAGAACATGATCATTAACTCCTCATTTTCTCCTGTGATAGCAGAAGACCTAACTCAGTGTACAGTTTTTGTTAAACTCTTCGAAATTTTATGTTTCCAGTAAAATACAATTATTGGAAATTTATTTAGGAAAAATAAATTCATTTTCTACCTTTATTAAAGATAAAAATTTAAAATACTAATAAAACAATTGCATAAAGCATTATATTTCATTGATGTGATGGTGGGAAAATAATAACTATAAAAACCACTTGCTATTCCTATGAGTTGCTGAAGCTTTTCATATTTCTTCTCTGCAATTCGAATTTATGAAATTATAGTTTGCATTCATGTGCAAACCATTTTAATTTATTTAAATTTTCCAAGAGATTCACAAAAGAGACCTAGATGTAAATAGAGAATTGCCTTTTTGCATTGTCTTTTACAATCTCCTTACTTCTCACCCTTTCAAAATTATGCATACTTTATTTTTTAAACAACCTCTAGATTTCCATATTTTTATCAAATTTTATTTCCTAAATTCTTGTAGTATAAAAAACTTTTAAAATTACTATGTTTTTTTTTCACTTATGTGAAATTTTGGAAGAAACTTTATATTCTGACTTTAATAGCCTTGCCATTTCAAATAATTTTTAATTTTCTGAAACCTTTTGAAATAAATTAACACCTTGATGTCTTTAGTACATATAATCATGGTTTTTTAAAAGATTGATATTGTGATTTAAATATATTAGTAGTATGTGTGATAGTTTAAAAATTTCCCTCTGATATTTTGATTTCAAAATTGAATTACTGGTAGAGAGAAGTGATGGGAGGGGAGAGGTGGGAAGGGGGGAATTGAAGGACAGCAGAATAAAATAGACATTATTATTGCTGTGGGTATATACATGACTGCATGACCAATGTGATTCTGCAACCTGTACACTCAGAAAAATGAGAAATTTATCCCATCTGATTCAAATGTATGATATGTCATGATCATTGTACTGTCATGTGTAACTAATTAAAACAAATAAAAATTGAATTACAACTTAATTGATAAGCTGGTAAATAAGAAAATCTTAATTAACTACAACTGTAGTGTTGGTGGAATTGTATATACTATGTACATATTTAGTTCACAATGTTCTTTTGTTGATTTAAGGAAATATTAACTTGGTGGTAATAAAAAGAACAAAGGAAGTATACATACACGCATTCATTCATCCATCAAATAAGTTCTGACTGCCTACAATGTAAGACACTAGTAGAAATAAAGCTCACTCTTGGCAATTAAATAGGGTATTCCTCTTTTATGTTGTGAGAAGCTAACGAAGACATACAGCAAGAGTGTTTGCATAAAGAACAAATAATGTCAACAAATCTCATACAGGTCTAATGGTATGGACTAATGAGAAAAATAGATTCTTTTGGTGTCTTCCAGAATTGTAGGCGCTTCAGTCACTATGGGATTCCAGTTTGTCAATCACAGGATACCAGCCCAGGGTTCGTTGGCCACAGTAAAGCTGGGCTCAGGGCCCCACCAACTGCATCAATAGCTAGAGCAGATATGGGCTTATGAATCATGCTACAACATTACCAGGCAAAGATAAAATACTTACTCATTCAATGTGCAGTTATCAATACACGTATATGACTATCAAGTAATATAATGAAAATATCATGGCAATAAAAGAAAAAATAATAATTTGCCAGGGAAGGAGATAAGTAGCTGCCAAATAATATAAAATAGTTTAAGAAATATCAGTAGACTTCATTAAAATACAATTCAGAACTTTGTATGAGAAATTTTACAGAGTAATTGAAATAGCAAAAATATCAGACAGAAATACTGGAGATGAAGATAGAGCACTAATCTCTAGGATATATAAATAGCTCAAAAAACTTAACACCAAAAAACAAACAACTCAATCAGTAAATGGGCCAAGGAACTGAACAGACACTTCTCAGAAGATAATATACAATCAACAAATGAATGAAAAATTGTTCAAAACTTGAGCAAATAGAGAATTGTCAATCAAACCTACTCTAAGATTTAATCTCACTTCAGTCAGAATGCCAGCTATTAATACAAACAATAATTGTTGGTGAGGATATGGGGGAACAGACACACTCATACATTGCTGATGGGACTGCAAAATGGTGCAGCCAATAAGGAAAGCAATATGGAGACTCTTTGGAATACTGAGAATGAAACCACCATTTGACTCAGATATCCCACTGTTTCATTTATACCCAAAGGACTTAAAAACAGCATGCTACAGGGACACAGCCACATCAATGATTAAAGCAGCACAATTTACAATAGCTAAACTGTGGAACCAACCTAGATGCCCTTCAATAGATGAATGGATAAAAAAAAAATGGGACATTTACTCAGCAATGGAATATTACTCAGCAATAAAAGAGAATAAAAACATGGCATTTGCAGGTAAACGGATGGAGTTAGAGAAGATAATGCTAAGTGAAGTAAGCCAATCCATCAAACCAAATGCTGAATGTTTTCTCTGATATAATGATGCTGATTCATAATGGAATGAAGTGGAAAGCATAGGAGGAATAGACAAACTTTAGATAAGGCTAAGGGGAGGAAGAGGGAGGAAGGGGGTATGGGGCTAGAAAAGTTTGTGGAATGAGATGGACATCATTACCTTAGGTATGTGTATGAAGAAATGAATGGTGTAATTATGCTTTGTGCACATCCAGAGAAATGAAAACATGCACTCCATATGGGTAGAATGAATAGAAATGCATTCTCTGGTCTAATTCCTAGGTCCTTGACCAATTAAAGTTGAGTTTTATGCATTGTGAGAGATACAGGAGTAATTTTATTTTGCTGCATATTGATTTCCAGTTTTTCCAGCACCATGTGTTGAAGAGGCTATCTTTTTTCTAATGTATGTTTTTTGGGTTCTTTGCCTAATATGAGATAACTGTATTTATGTGAGTTTGCCTCTGTGTCTTTTCTACTATACCATTGGTCTACAAGTCTATTTTGTGCCAATACCATGATGTTTTTGTTACTATTACTCTGTAGTACAGTTTAAGGTCTGGTATCGTGATGCCACCTGCTTCACTCTTCTTGCTAAGAATTGGTTTGGCTATTGTAGGTCACTTATTTTTCCAGATGAATTTCATAAGGTATTTTTCTATGGCTATGTGGAATGCTGTTGGGATTTTTTTGGAGTTGCATTAAATCTGTATAGTGCTTTTGGTAGTATGGTCATTTTGACAATATTAATTCTGCCTAGCAAGAGCAATTTAGATCTTTCCATCTTTTAAGGTCTTCTTTAATTTCTTTCTTTAGCATTCTGTAGTTTTTGTTGTAGAGGTCTTTTACCTCTTTCATTAGGTTGATTTTCAAATATTTTATTTGATTTTATTTTGAGGGTATTATAAATGTGTAGTTTTCCCAGTTTCTCTTTCAGAGGATTTGTCACTGATATACAAAAATGTATTTGATTTTGAGGTGTTGATTTTATGTCATGCTAATTTGCTGAATTCATTTATTGTCTCTAGAAGTTTCTGGTGGAATTTTTTAGGTTCTCTAAGTATAGAATCACGTCATAAGCAAATAATGATATTTTTTCTATCCACATCCCTTAATTTCTTTCATCTGTCTAATTGCTCAGGTTAGAGTTCCAAGGTCTATGTTGTATTGTTCCAATTTTTAGAGGGAATGCTTTTAATTTTTCTCCATTTAGAATGAAGTTGGCCTTGGTCTTAGCATAGATAGCTTTTACAATGTTGAGATATGTTTCTATTATAGTGTTTTTCACATGAATGGGTGCTGTATTTTGTTGGATGCTTTTTCTGCATCCATTGAGATGATACATATCTTTAAGTCTATTGATGTGATGAATTACATTCACAGCTTTCTATGTTGAACCCACTTGATCATTGTGCACCATCTTTTTATTATGATTTTGTATTTGATTTGCCAGAATTTTACTGAGAATTTTTGCAACTATGTTCATTAGAGATATTTGTCTGAAGTTTTCTTTCCTTGATATATCTTTGTCTATTTGGGGAATCAGGGTGATATTGGTCTCATAGAATGAGTTTGGAAGTGTCCCCTTTTTATTATGTGGAATAATATGAGTAATATTGGTATTAGTTCTTCTGTGAATGTCTTGTGCAACTCAGCTGTGAATCCATCTGGTCCTGTTCTCTTCTTGGCTAGTAGGCTTTTGATGGCATCTTCTCTTTCATTGTTTGGAATTGATCTGTTTAACTTGTGTATATCATCTGATTCAGTTTGGGTAAATCATATGACTCCAGAAATTTGTTGATGTCTTCAATATTTCTATTTTATTGAAGTACAAAATATCAAATTTTTTTCTAATAATATTATGTATTTCTGTGGTGTCGGTTGTGATATTTCCTTTTTCTTCATGGATTTTAGTAATTAGAGTTTTCTCAATCCTTATCTTCATTAGCATGGCTAAGTGTTTATAAATTTCATTTATTTTTTCAAAGAACCAACTTTTTGATTTGTCAATTTTTTCAATTATTTATTTTGTTTCAATTTCATTGATGTTAGCTCTGATTTTAATTATCTTCCATCTTCTACAGCTTTTGGTTTTGTTTTGTTCTTTTTCTAGGACTTTGTGATGTAATGTTAGGTCATCTATTTGTTGAGTTTTTCTTCTTTTAAGGAATGATCTCCATGCAATGAACTTTGTATTTTAGTACTTCCTTTAGCATGTCCCAGAGATTTTGATAAGTTTTATCTGTGTTCTCAAATTTTTTAAATCTCCTCTTTGATGTCTTCTGCAATCCATTTTCATTCAATAGCATACTATTTAGTCTCCAAGTGTTGAAGTAGCTTCCATTCTTTATTTTACCATTGATTTCTAATTTCATTCCATTATGATCTGATAGAATGCAAGGTAGTATCTCTACTTTTTTGTATTTGCTAAGAGTTATTTTGTGGCATAATATGTGGTTTACTTTAAAGAAGGATCCATGTGCTGCTGAAAAGAAAGTGTATTTACTCATTCATGGATGAAATATTTATATATGTCTGTTAAAGCTAAATTATTCATTGTATTGCTGAGT
Source organism: Callospermophilus lateralis (assembly GCF_048772815.1). Lineage (NCBI taxonomy): Eukaryota > Metazoa > Chordata > Mammalia > Rodentia > Sciuridae > Callospermophilus > Callospermophilus lateralis. The sequence goes on along the minus strand of NC_135312.1, from coordinate 47,752,722 downwards.
TCTATAATTTATTTGTTTAGCTTTTGGTTGGAAGAGCTATCCAGTGGTAAAAGAGGTTTGTTAAAGTCACCCAGTATTATTTTGTTTTGGTCTATTTGACTCTTGAAGTTGAGAAGATTTTGATGAATGTAGATGCTCCATTGTTTGGGGAATATATATTATAATTATATGTATTGTTGAAGTATGACTCTCCTAAGCAGTCTAAAATATCCTTTTTTCTCACTTTTTGTTAACTTTGGATTAAAGTCTACTTTTTTGATATGAGGATGGAAATATCTGCTTGTTTATGCAGTCCATGTGAATGGTATGTTTTTTCCCAACCTTTCACCTTCAGTCTGTAGATGTATTTTCCTGTGAGAAGGGTCTCTTAAAGGATCATATTGTTGTTGTTTTTTTTTTAACCAACCTACAAGTCTATATCTTTTGATTGATGAATTTAGGGCATTCACATTCAGGGTTATTATTGAGACTAATTTGTATTCCCAGTTATTTTTGTTTATTTTTGGTTTTTAACTTGGTTTCTCCTTTGATTGGTTTTTCCTTTAGTTCAACACTTCCTTTTGCTGATCTTCATTGTTGTTTTTCATTTTCTCTCATGGAATATTTTGCCAAGATGTTTTGTAGTACAGGCTTTCTAGTTGTAAATTCTTTTAACTTTTGTTTATTATACAAAGTTTTTATTTCACCATCAACCTAAAGCTTAATATTGCTGAATATACAATTCTTGGTTGGCATCTATTTTCTTTCAGAGTTTGGTATATGTTATTCCATGCTTTTCTAGCTTGAGGGTATGGGTTAAGAATCTGCAGTTATCTCTAACTGGTTTCTTCTATATTTAATCTGATTCCTTTCTCTTGTGGCTTTTAAAATTATTGCCTTATTCTGTATACTATGCCTTGATATAAATCTGTTGTGATTTTATACATTTGGTGTCCTCTAAGCCTCTTGTATTTGATTTTCCAACTCATTCTTCTCTCTTTTGGAAAAATTTCTGATATTATTTTATTGGATTGTTCATTCCTTTGGTTTATAACTCTATGTCTTTCTTTATCCCAATAATTCTTAAATTTGGTCTTTTCATGTTTCCCATAATTCTTGGATATTTTGCTCATGGCTTCTTACCATCTTCACTGTGTCATTAACTTTATTTTCAAGATTATATATTTTATCTTCTTTGTATGAGGTTCTGTCTTCAAAGTGATCTTAATCTGTTGGTGATGCTTTCTGTTAAGTTTTTAATTTGGTTTATTTTTTTCTTTATTTGAAGGATTTCTGTTTGTTTTTTTTTTCAGAATCTCTATCTCCTTATTAAAGTAATCTTTTGCTTCCTGTAATTAACAAATCCTAATTAAAAAAATGTATAGCCTTAAACCAAATAGTTACTATTAAGACGTTTAAAATTTTGTCACAATATACAGAAATGGTGAGTTCAATTATTATTTACAATATAAACAGTAGGTTTGCAAAAGGGTCTACAGTTTCTGTTGGTGGGCAAAGAGACAACTGCTTGTGGGGTGTAGGATAAGCTGTTAATGTGATAGGAGGTAAGGATATAGAGTTATTAGATTGTAGGAAGCTTGAAAGAGGCATCAAAAGAAGTTGGCTTATAGCAGGAAAAGAGAGAAAGTGATTTTCAGGAGCGAAGTAAATGGAAACACAATAGAGTACAACTAACAAACATAAAAATTAGGAAAAATAAAAAATGTAAAAATAGAAGATAAAAGAATACAGAACACAACTGTAATATACTATAAAGACATCCCAGTACTCAGTAGCCTAATGCATGAGAAGTACGTGGTTTCCCAAACATTGGTGATGTAAAGGCAGGAAAAGAGAAGAATAAAATAAAAGAGAGAGAGGAAAAAAACTTGAAGGTAAATTAAAGAATGGTTTCTGTGGAGTTCAGTATCTTCCCTGCTTCTTTTCTCCTCCAGTAGGTGGGTTTGTCTGTTGTTGGCTGGTACCTCCACCTTCAGAGTGGTGAATGTTAGAAGAGTGCAAGGGTTGGTCTTAGAGGCAGAACTCCTGGATGTGGGGTATAGCACTTGCCAGTCCCCTTTGGAAGACTGCACACCCAATGATCCTCTTTGGGGCTCACTCACATGACATGGGAACCTGGTCTTATCTCCTTATATTTCCTATAGACATCACAATTTCTGATCTCTAATTTAGTCTTTAAACTATTTCTCCTCCCTCCCCCCATTTCTACTAGCAGTAGACACAGGGATTTATTGGAGCAAAGAGGTCATCACCAATTTTATTTTAGGATAGAAAATTCTCTTGAAATAAGTAAAAATCTGAACTCTTTTGGAGCATAATTGTGAGTTGCAAGGAAGGATTTGGAAGGATAAGGTTTTTTCCAATACATAAGGAAGAATGCTTGTAATTGAACTATCATGATTACATAGACAACATGCAAAAACTCATGTAAATAGCCAATTTGAAAACTTTGTAAACATTATTAAGACTCAATTTAGTTTATAAGAATTCTTGGAATTCTAAGAGAATTATTAGTTTTCTCTTGAGCTTCAGAATCTCCAGTTTTGAATAACTTAATTGTAACATTTTTATTCTGATTATAGTAAGAATGTAAGAAATCAAACATGAAAGAAACACTTTACACTAAAATAAACTCATGTTCTCTACATACTTAAATTATTTTTTTTATGTATATGGTGTGAATATCTAACTTACTTTTAATAAAATAAATTAGTTAATCTCTCCCATAGGTAAAGAACACTTGCTTCTATGGTTCAAAGGCAACATTTTGGAATCAGAGAGACACACAATTGAAACTGCTAGCATCTTCATTTTGACATCCCATTTTTTAACTGTAGTAAATAATTTTTTGTTTATAAATAGTTCAGTCTGAAGTATTTTCCTATAGCTGCAAAAACGGATGCTGGATGCCAAGATTTATAATTTCTAAATGCCTCCAAATATTTCCTATGATAATGTCCCATGGTTCATTCATTAAAATATATGTTTATTCATTACAACATTCTTATTATAATACAAAAAAATAAAACATTTTTTGTTACAGTTGTTCCACAAACTAGGTAGATTCTCCCCTGAAGTCATATCGTTCTATTAACAATATACCCTAGTGACACCTAGCACCTAATTCAGGAGGTTAATTTACTGAAGTAAATATAAGTAAACTCTATTGTTCTTTAAAAGTTTGAAACTGACTTACTCTCAAAACAAATAGAGGGAGCTGTTGGTATTCAAACAAGAAACCTCTGTATTGAGTATAATAAGATTTAATCATTCATACAGACTTTAAAATATCTTCATGAAGCTGGTAGTGTGACATATAACACCTCATTGACTAAGGTCAATGAGGAAAATGCTCTTTTTTCCATTGCAAGCAGAAATTGCAATTTTCTTAGCAATGAACTCTTTACTAAGTTATTTCTGGAGAATTTTCTAAAGCAATGTAAAAGAAAACCTATCTTTAGATTATTAATCTTTTAAGTTAGAAACATTTGCATGTATATTATCTTTATAATTATTTGAAAGCCTTATTTTTGTTTGTATTTGTCCCTTAAATCAGAGGATTTTGTTTCCTCTCTAGAGGCATATAAATATTTATGATTTTTTTTGTGTGTATGTTTGGGAAGGTGGTAGAATTAATGGATCATAGAAATTTTTTTACACTGTAAGTAAAGTTTATAATGTAAACTCCCATCATATGTCCTTTAATTCTATACCTGATTACAAATAATAAGAAAATATCTTTTTGTTTTTTTGGTACCTGGGATGAAACCCAGGAATATTTTACCAGTGAACTACACCCCCAGCTCTTTTTATTTGTTTGTTTTATTTTGCTCAGGGCCTTGATAAGTTGTTGAGGCTGGCTTCAAATTTGTGATCTCCATGCCTCAAACCTCCTGAGTTGCTGAGATTACAGGCATGTATCACTACAACCAGCTAAATAATGCCTTTTTATGGACAGTAATATATGAAGATTTTTTTATGGCTCTACTTTTTAAAGAACCATATCATGAAAGAACTCTTTCTCCAGAGGAACCAACTTTTGTATTCTCTATAGGAGGTATAATGAACCCTTTGAAGACTGGTAATATACAAGTAGGATCTCCTCAAACTCTTTTATATTTGGTTGGATAATGACATGCATGCATAGGTAGGAGGATGGATGCATAAATAAATGAATGAAAGCCATGGTGTACTGAAGCTTGCTTGTATAAACTCACAAGAGACTACCATTGAATACTCCAAGGGGGAATCAGAATAGGAAAGAGAGTAGAATGAATTGGACATAATGTTCCTAATGTTCATACATGAATACACCACCAGTGAAACTCCACATCATGTACAATCACAAAAATGGGATCCTAATTAGAATAAATTATACTCCATGTATCTATGTCAAAATATACTGTCATGTATATCTAAGAAGAACAAATTTTTTAAAGTCAGAAATTCTTACAGGTAAAATATATAATTAAAAATTATATTAAAACAAAGATACTCAAAACTTAATTATTCATAATTATTTTACTAAATATTATTATCACCCATGTTGTTGAGATGATATCCCTCTTACATCTTTATATAATTCTGTATTTCTTCCTATTTAATGTTATCTCATTGTTAGCTCAAAATAACAACAATGAGAGTACTCCATGGAAAGCAAAATATTGCCAGTTTTTTGTAGACTTTTTTGTTGATCATTGGATAAGATAAAATGCAACATTTTTGAATAAACTGATGAATACTAAGAACCTTTGTTCATGTGCAATTATACCTTTATGCTGAAATTTTTTTATTAGAATCACCAAGCATATTTTGTACAAAATACAACATTTCAAACTAGATGATTTTTATGATGTCAAGATTTTACAAACAAAACTCTTTATACTGAATAACTTCATCAAAAATATATCCCTAGTTGTCAAATATATATGTGAAAAGTATTTAATTCTATCGTGTTAAATTCATAAGGATAATGTTTGTTTAACATTTAACATATCATGATGAATCAATATACTTAATATTCAAAATCCTGTTTCTGAATTTGAAAGAGATTCTGGATAACTTCTTGTCATTTTGAAAATACTGAACAAATTATAACTTGGTTAACTCCTATGTGTTAGGAAAACATTACCTAATTAGAACAAAATCAATGTGATCTTCTATGTACAGAAGGAATTAAAAATAAATAAATTTGGGCTTCCTTAACAGAAATAAGGAAGTTAAAAAAATTTAAAAAAAAACAAGTTTTGCTCACATGGAAAATGAAATTTAAGCTGAATTAAGAAGAAATAGTTTCAGTATATATTGATTTTGTGTTACAGTTTCAACAATTATAATACCTAAGTATTACCACTACTTTGCTAAAAACAAAACAAAAAAATCTTGAATATTTTTATTTTACTTAGAACAAAATTAAGTCAATGATATTTGTACAATTTTCAGTCCAAAAAGTATAAAAATTGTTTCTGTGCATCATTCTTCTGAGGTGAAAATTAATAAAGATAAGCTATTTAAACAATAAGTTAAAATGGTGATTTTTTTTAGCTCAACAGTTAAAACAATTCAAGCTTCATTACCAAATCAAGTTCAGATATGAGAATGTATATTCCTTTCCATTTCTTTCCTTCAAAGAGATCTGTTAAAGACTTCACCAACCAACATTCCAATCATAATTATAAAGAAAATGAGAAGGATTAACAGTGAGAGGAATAGTAACCATTGTAATTAAAATCTTGATTTCACTGAGAGGAGAAGTTTTATAATAAAACAACTCAAAAACAATTTTGATGACTGCAGTAATTAGTTCAAGTTTGCCTAAAATGAGGATGATAATTAACATAGTTAAGAGTTAAGAAAATACCTGTTTTTTTTCTTTAATCCATAACCAATAGCTATGAATACTTTCTTACATATCATATAGCAAATCAGTACTAGAAATGCACAATTTCATAACAAATTGAGTTTTAACATGTTTGCTCATGGGGATTTGTTGTTGTTTGTTTGGTTGGATTTGTATATTTATTTATTCACTTTAGTTTGCTCTGTTTTTTACAGGGAACTTTTTAAAAAATCAATAGTTTATATGGACAACCTTTGCCTAACACATGCACGTGAGTACGTGCACACACACACACACACACCACACAACTTCATAGAAAAAAATGTAAGTCAAAGAAAAGCATTTTTACATAATTCCCAAAGTTCTATGTTTACATTCACTAATCAGAATGCTTTCTTCATTCTTGATAACAACATCTTGGCTTATATATAAGCAAATGTAAGATGCAGAATACCTAGTTTTTTGTTGCAAAAATTTATATAATATGACTTATGACATCATTATTTTTTGTGTATTTGTTTCTATTAGACTTTGTATTCCACCTTTCTTGCTATCCACATCTATAATTCCTTATTTTAATTTTGATTATTGTTTGATTTTCATGTTAATAAATGACGGTGATCCATATGATTGCTGATAGATGGTAGGGCTGCGTATATTATTTAAAGATTCTGAGCATTTTTTGAATGTTTGATGTGAATATGTGCAACTATTTTCTAAGAAAAAGTAAAATTGTAGTATCAGAATTAAGCACTCTTTCATATTCCAAAAAGAATTGCTATAAGTTTTTTTTTTTTTTATCTTTTTTAACCATTTCCACATATCAATATATGAGAGTTCCTTTCCTGAGAATACTCTCCAACATGTAAGGTCAGATTTCAATTGCAATGGCACCTTAATGCTATTTAGCTTATGTTTACTTGAAATAGGTTCCAAAATTGATAAACTAAGTTCATTGAAAAATTAGAACTTCAAATTATAATACAGATGAATTTCTTAATCAATGAGGATATGGTCAGAAGAGAAGGCACTTTGGATCTATTTTAAAATGACACTTATCAGACGTAACTAGAGATCATAAAACTATTGAGAAGTCAAGGGAATTCAAATCATGAAAAAGTCAAATTGTTGATTCAGAGGTTATCACCAGTGAATCTTAACAATATTATTAAATACTGTCACCACAGATATTTTTAGCAACATTTTGTTAGCTTTTGTAAACATCAGCAATTAAATTGTGCATTGCTGTCAATTTTTGCTGTCTGATCTAGCAATGCTATTGATTTCACAAAATTCTCCTCCGCTGAAGTCTACAACTTCCTACCCAGAAAAAGGTTTATCCTTCCCTTCTTTTTCCAATCATGTTGAGGACTTCTTGTAGTACTTTCTAATGCAAACTACATGGTGAACTGGATTCTGAGCAAGTTTCCAGCTCAGCTGTATTGCACATAACTTCATAGTGGTGATACTATGCAACTCTGGTCAACACAGTGTCCCTACAAACCCTGTAAACTTACTTTTGAACCTCCCAGTAGTGCTGGGGATATGGCTCAGTAACACACTTGCCTAGCACACAGGACAACCTGAGTTTGATTTCCAGCACTGAAAAAACAAAACAGTAAAAACCCTCTGAGAGAAAACAATGCAAAACACATAATATTTCCACTGAATTCAGTGTGACTATTTTACATAAGAGAAACATACTTATGATCTCTCATAAAAGAGGACATAAATCCCAAAAGTTACTGTGTATGCTTCTGAATGATAATCAGTGTTATAGCTTGGTTCCTACCGAATTTTGATATAAGGTAATTATGGAATTACACGTTTAACATGGTCAGAAAAACAAAAAACTGAAATTTAAATATGTTTATTTCATATGTATATATGAAAGAGGAAACATGTAATTTTTATAACCTTTTTTTTTCTGTTATTGGTCTTTTAGCTATGTGCTATCTACTCAATATATATCTACTGTGTTGCCCCCAAATTTGTGTTTTGATATACTACCTCAATGTTAGTGGTATTAAGAAATAGGGCCTTGGCAGGTGATTAGGTCATAGGTCAGAACCCTCAAAAATGGGATTAATGCCCTGAGGAAAAGATCCTGAAAAACTACCTCCCACCTATGCCACATGAGAATGCAGGGATGTGATGACCATAAGCAGGAAGCAGAGTCTCACTATATCCCAGCACATTCATCTAGGACTTCTCAGCTTCAAAACTATGAGAAATTTTAGTTTTTATAAGCTGTTTCCTCTGCAGTATGCACAGCACCATGTATGGCATGTATTCTGTTAAAATAACTGAAATGGACTAAGTTAATGATTTATGGCTTCCTCCCTCTACTCTCCAGTTTACATTCTCCTTTTTTAATTGAGCACCTCAACCGTCTGTGTTATTTCATAAAACAATACACACAGATAAAAATATACAGTGTCAATAATTTCAAGGAGCTTGGAAAAACATGTTCATTAGGTTCTTTTATATCTCAATCTATTATTATTTTCATTTTCAAAATACATTATATTCAGGAGAGTTCTAATAATTCAACCACTATATTTAGACTGCATGTCAACTGATTGCTAGTATAAGGATGATTGGCCACATAAAAGTTAAAATTTTTACATTATTGAATCCAATGTTTATAAAATAGGTTTAAATACATAAATAAATTCTTTTAAAAAATAAAATGTCAACCTAAGAGCATTAAAATATTACTGTAGGATAAAACACAACATAAGCACACACAGAGCAGTCCAAGATCAAGGTTCTGGCATCGTTAGTGTTAAGGGTGGTCCAGTTCTCTGGCTTATAGACATCCTGATCAATAAATATGAAAATTCAACTTTCCATGTGACTCTCACTAACATTATTTGTACATATTCTTATGACTTGATTCTTGTGAATAATAATAAGAGATTAAATCAAACTCTGCTGTATAATGTTTATAATTACAAAACTGTTTAATATCAGAGATATAAAAATGGAAGTGTGTTATAAAAAATAACAATGGATTATTTATATTTTAAATATATCAATTAAATTTAAAAATTGTAAATGTTTTCAAGTGTACATTCCTTTAATCTTGTACTTATTTCATTTTCTGCCCTTCCACAATATGCCACTCTCTTTCTATATTTATGGATCTCTGAATACTTTTCTTGTTGGCTATACTACTGAATATTATTATCAATGATCTTCCTAGAATGAATATACCAATAATAATGGGTAACCAAATCTACGGTATATAAACACTTTTTGAGTTAACTCTCATTCTAACTAAATATTATATAGTATTTAATTGTGATTATCATGTTTCATTTTATAGTCTTTATCTTGAAAACTTCTTTCACCAATACTGGTATTGTAACACTTCTTTTCTGTTTTGAATTTCTCATTACTTTTGACCTCTCACAGATATTGAAGTTCAGGAGTAAATTTTCAATATAGTAAATATTTGGGTGATTTTGTTTATTTACCAATTGCAGTTGGATTGTTTTTTGTTACTCTTGCAAAAATCCTATGAACCTACTTCAATTCTGAACCTGCATATTTTACTTCATACCTTTCATCTTAAACTGTATTAATCTTTTATTCTCATTCTAATGAATTTTCTCTACTGTGCTTTTAGTATGTTTTTTTTCTCATCATGGTTTAGACAATCTAAGGTTAGTTTACTGATTCATAATTGCATTTGGAAAAACCATGTTTAAGCCTTTTCCCAATTATATATTAGAAACTACTTAAACTTTGAGTTTTAGAATATTATTATATTTTTCTTTATTCTGTTTTTCTCATTCCTTCTTGGTTGAAAATAAAGCTCACGTAAAATTTCCTTCTTTTCTGTGATCTGGATACAATATCTATTTTTGCTTGGAATTTTTGCTCCAGTTTTTAGCCCACACTCAGTTTCTCATTTTAGAGGTTCCCCTAGATCAAGATATTTTGATTTTTACTTTCTTGCAAAAGATATATCCCTGTGCTAATTAAAATTTCAGATTAATTAAAATATTTTCTATCATCTCACTAGTAATAAACAAGTATTTATTAAATTTCAGGATTTGTCTAGTTTTCATTAAAATTAAGGTTAATAATCATGTTTAATTCTATGGAGGAAAAAGTGATATGTTACAGGAATGTGTCCTTTCAAGGTTTAAGTGTCTGTGAGGCTATTGTTTTTACATCTGATGCAAAAGCTGAATACCATAGTGCATTATGCATTGAAGGTGGCAGAGAGCAAGAAAAGCCTGCAACCCAAAACTATAAGTTGTCCTTATATGATAGAGTCAAATTTATTTAAGTATTTATCACCTCTGACCTTGGTGGCATACCCCCCTGAAGAAGCTAAGGTAGTGTCCTAGCACTACATACACAAAGCTGGTCCAGAATCCGGAGAAAATGACTGAGGATTTGGTGGAAGGCAGAGTAACAGAGTAACATAGCTGCTGCCTCATACCCCTGAGGAGACCTCAGATTATTGATAATTTGTATGTTACCGAATGGCTACAGCTTCTCTTCTACTCTCTAGCTCCCAAACAAGAATCTTCCTATGGTATACCCCATTCAGAAACATAAAAGAAAGAGAGAATTCTGGTGGTTAGTCAGTTTATTTTTATTTATTTTTTTTTGTCACTGTGACCAAAATATTTGACAAGAACAACATAGAGGAGGAAAAGTTTATTTTGAGCTCACATATATATGCCTGATTTGACCAAAAAAAGTAATAATGAAAAGATCTAAATAAGAGACATTATTTCCTATGTGACATAACAAAACCTTATGGGGCACAACATGCCAGGAGAATAAATGCTAAGACTGCCTATGTAGCTTCTGAAATATGATGAAAATCATTTTAATTGGTAGCAAGTATGAGGAAGAAAATATTATTTCTTTGAAATACAGACTTAAACAATGTGGCAAAAGTGATTAGGAAGAGAAGGTAAAATTAATTCTCATATATTCTCAGAGAATAGCCCTATTTGAAGGAAAAGAGACTCTTTTTAGACCAAAGAATTTATATGATCATAAAGTAAACATAATTTTAAACTTCAAGATATAATATTATATATGTATTATCTTATATTTTATTATTACATACTAAGTATGAGTGTTGTATATATTTACTTTAAGCAATTTCACTTGCTTTTGAGTTTAAAATAAGGATTCTATCTTAATAATTTTCCCAAACCTTCGGTTATAATATAAATACTTGAAAATAGTCAACAGGCAATGTAAAGTACACTTGATTATCCCTTATTAGATTCACCAATATTTGCATTTTGCCATGTTTGCAGCTCTCTCCCTCTTTCTCTCTCTTTTATACATATGTATATTCATTCCTTATGAAGAAAGACTTGAAAATTACAATGATCAATGAAGTTTCACTATTAAAGAAATATCATGAAATTTGTTAAGAGTAATGCTGTCATTTTTAAAGCACAATATCATAATATTAAGAAGATCAATGATTAATAATGAGTAATAATAATAATCTTATCTTTTCTGTAATGCAAATTAACATTTCTCTCTTTGTGAAAATATCTTTTGGAAAATTTGATCAGATTTACAAATTTTCTCCATTTGTTAGATAGTTTTGGTACCTCTAAATCAGAAACAATAAACAAAAACTTTTGTATTTCTTTAACATAGATTTTTAAAAAGGTAACCTAAAGAATGAATTTCATTGTTTTCTCATATTTTCATTTACTTTGTTGTAATATCAACTGTATAAAAGTGTCAGAAAATGATTCGATTCAGACAAATCCTAGTCAGTTATGAATACTTCCTATTAGAAAACATAGTGATGGCAAATACTAATTTTAAGGAAAATAAAAGAGTTGATAAAGATGGTAACTGTCAATCTTCCCAGTACATAGATATATTTTTCTTCTTATGATTAATTAAATAAAACACTTTTATTATCTTTATCATTCTATATTCAATGATTTTAGTATAAATTGATATCCTTACAAGAATCATTTATTGTGTTAGGCATTGCAAAATGGTGATTTTCTAATTACATTATTTTTCTCATTAATAGATAGTGTTATTCAGTAAACAATAATCTTTATTATTCCCCTTTCACTTTTTGTATTCCTTTTAAGGAATTTTAGAAAAATAATTATTTGATAATGAATTTTGATCACTTTTTTTCTTATATTCTAAATTTTGGCCATTGAGACCCCTTTATTAGTTAATCTATTCTTTTCAAATGAGGTTAGCAATCTCAAGATCCTTCTAAAAATGCTATGTCCCATCTTGTATTTTCTCAATACCACAACTTGCAGAAAAATATATCTAAGAAGCCATGAATCTTGCTAGTGCACACAGGGAATGGTAAAATAAATCTAAACTCTGATCACTAGATGAGCAATTTGTATCTGTCATGAGATTGCCTGAAGGCTCTTCCAGTGAATTAATACAATCCCATGAAACTTGTATAAATTTGTTGTTACTGTTTGTTTCATATTTGGTGTTACACAATTTTTCTTGGCCCCATTTATTCTGTAATTTTGTCTTTTATAGTGAGAATCATATTTCTTATAATAACAATATGTTGCTCATAATGCTTTTTCTTATAAATTTTACAAAACAGCTTAAATTGCATTATCAATATTACCAGCAACATAAAATATATTATCATTCGGTATTTCTTTTATCATTTTGACATGTTGTACAATGATTTTGTGGGTTTTGTGTTTAATTTCATGCTTACTTCTTTTCCTATTTGCTTTAATTATACTGGTTTTAATGTAATAACACTTATTTGAAATATAAAATATTGAAAAACATATGATCTGTGTATTTTGCTCTAATCCATATATTCTTGAGCCTACTTTCTTTAGGAATCTATTTCCATTATTACTTCTACTCTTTTTTTCAATTCAGGTTTGCAAATATAAGTGTGTATTAGTATATGAGTTTGTCTTCCACACCTATATATTAAAAATAAACCATTTTTATTTTTTTCTTTCTTATTAATACGATACAAAATTTTAGGCATCAAATTAGACTTTATATTGATCATAGATTATTACCAAGTTCCAATGTGCTTGTGATTCAAAGGTACAAGCAAGAATTTAACCAAGCATTCTTCCTTCCAATGTCTATTCTCTCCTGTATTGGGGTATATTCTGATTCCCATTTAGCAAGCAAAGATTAAGCACTGAACATAGAATGTTGCTAGGGAAGAAGCATTTCAGCTGTGAAACAATTTTTATACTCTATTCATTACATAGCCATGCATCATTAATTCATGTATTTCAGGTCTATTTTCTATAAACAAAATAAATAGGTAACATATTGCCTTCGAAAATTAATTCACAGATAAATATTCTCCATTATCCTTCTGCTATTAAGTGTCATTAGCATGCTTATCAGGTTTAGTTGTTAGAACATTTGCAAGTAGAGGAGATAAGCTACTTTTTTCTTTCTTCAGCTATCCTGTGAATGAAGATGACAAATTACAAGTGTGTGGTTTACTATATTTAACCTATTATACCAAAAAATATCAAGCATAATATAAATATACATTTTAAAACTTGTTTGTTCTTTTAACAGTGCAATCTGCAAATCATTGTATGTCATTTTATACAATTATTAGTATTCCTTCATTCTTTTTTTGTTGTGTAATTTTAATTCCACAGATTAATAAGCTAATATCATATTGATATAAGTGTGTTTGTTTTTTTTACTAATAAAAATGTGTCTGTAATTGCATTTAATTTACATGTGTGTATATATGTAATATATAGATAGTGGACTGCAATATATTTAATTTGAAATGGGATGGATGAATTAAAAAAAGCAAACGTGATATAAGCAAATATGATATATATGCATATATACAGAGCCCAAAAATACAATATGTAAGTTAATGATGATTCAACTTAAATTTTTTACTTAATAATGTGTGAAATCAATACATATTAAGTAGAAACACTACTTCAAATCTTGACTTTTGATCTTTTCCTGAGTGAGTGATATGTTGTACAATATTCTTCTGTGGTGTTGGGCAGCTCCCTGTCAGTCAAAGAGTACTGAGGGTAAACAAACAGTACTGAATACTATAAAATGTTGCTAAATTATAATGTTTGGTAGGTAATGTGTGTTAAATAAACTTTGATTCACAATATTTTCAATTTATAATAGTTTTATCAGGACATAACCCCATAGTAAGTAATTAATACATAAATTGGTATATTAATATAAATGCATATATATGCAAAAATTATATAAGCAAAGTTTCCATTAATATGTGTATAATTTTGTTCTCCTATTTAAAATGTATGCATAATCTTGTTTTCCCAAGTTTGCCAAATATCTTTTGTCTATTTCCTAAATATTTTAAGATTTCTGACTTAAATATGGTTAATGTTAATATTTTATATGACTTATTCATATTTGATTATGTGTATTACTTAGCTTGACTTAACTTCAGCATTTTTTTGAAAGAATCTACATATTATAAAGCATCTGAACTTTGATATTCTAAGATTCTGAACATCAAACTAAATAAAGATTGATAATTTAAAAGTTTGTTCACCTCCATTCTGAGCCAATAGTTATAAATGCTTTTCACATGAAAGGATTACAATCCTTCATTAGAAATAAAGGTCCAGAATGGTAATGGTCTCTCATATGTGAATAACTCTAACCAGCTGAATAATCAATGTAATATTGCTTCCAAGGACATATTCAACTTCATTCTAAATCATGAAGAAAATACAAAGAGGAAACACTTTTACTGAATTTAACTTATGTAAATACTAAAGCATGGTAGGTCAAGATGTAAAATGTCATGTCAATGTAATATCTGTGATTTAATCTTTTGCACAAAATAAAATGCCACTGAGTTTCCACCTAACATTTATTTTAAAAGAAATTTATTTGGTACATTCAGGTCATTGATGTGTTTAATACATTTTAAATATTTTTCATAAGTGATTTTTTATGATGATGAAGTGCCTAAAAACATCTTTTACTTGCAAATGATATAGTATTAAAATCATTTATTCATGTATAACTTAGTTTAATCTCCATTCAGATAAAATTTGAAGTGGTGTCTGTTGTGTGTCCGTGTGAGAGGTATATGTAAAAATTCTTAGGTGCAGAACTCTTGCTATGTAATCAATAGACTTTTTTTGATATTTTATAAATATGATAGATTTTTAATGTTAAATACAGGTAAGAAAATGCATATTTACAAGTTCAAACATGTGTTTTAAGAAATAATATCTAATGTTTGTAAAATTTAGTATATCAAAATTCTTATACTCCTTTCTGCTATATTTGTTTCTTCATCTGGGTGACAACTTTAGAATATGTCAGCAAGCACTATGTGTGTGTATGTGTATGGATGTGCGTGTGTGTGTGTGTGTGCGCGTATATATATATTTTTTTCGGTACTGGGAAATATATATATATATATATATTTATATATTTTTCCCCCATTTTTGGTACTGAGAATTGAACCCAGAGACTGGTGTATACTATACAAGCACTGTATGAGTGAGTTATATCCCCAAACCTACTATTTGGTCTTTGACAATAAAATTAAGTAAAATGACAAGATTGACATAATTTTTCCCCAACAGAATATACTGAATAATTTTAGAATAAACTGGCTAAATAAATGGTATATATTTGTTCTGTTAATAATTAAGAAAAAATATTCAATGAAAAATGTTTAATATTATTTATAAAATGTAAATACCACTTCTTAATTTCATTTATTTTTGTCTGTTATTTTTTTTTTTTTTGGTGATGTATAGACAAGCACTGCCAGCCCTGTTTCTCTTGTTTGAGCCCCATTAAATTCATTTTATTTAATTAGGCTTATAGTAAGATATTTGAAAACCAATCATGCATAGTCAATAACATATATTCTATAAAGATCACATTCAGGGAGCTGGAAAATATATGGGGAAGAAACTTCAAAATTTATATTGAAAGCTGAAGTCTATCACTCATACACACACACACACACACACACAACTAGATTCTGAAATCAGAAACAAATAGGATGCAGGAAAGAGAGAAAATCTGCTTCAAATCAAAGAATAAAAGTCCTCTCTCTTTCTCCCCCCATCTCTCTCTTTCTCTTCCTCTCTCCAATGAAAAAGAGGAAAAGCAAAGTAAATCAAATCTAATTAAATATCAAGTTTAAACAAACATCTTTACACTGCATCCATTCCTGTCATTTAAAAATAAAGCATTTATTTTTTCCTTGCAGTGTTAAGTTGGTAAAATATTCACTGTGCCAACAAAGATTTAATTTAGGCATGGGTTACTGGAAGAAAGGACTAGTGCTTTCTCCATCTTGCCTTTTAACTTTTAGTCGAGTCAGCCTTATCAAATGTGAGCTAAATCTTCACACTGTGAATGTTTAAGGATGAGATCAGAATAATGATCAAGGCAGCAAAAAGCATGTACTCTGAAATATTGTTGAGAAAAACTGATATGACACAAGGAAGGAAAGAGAACTCAGCAGTGTAACTGTTTGCAGTACCAAATGGTTTGAGAACTGTAAGACAGTCACCCAAGTCTGTGGAAAATTAATATAGTTATTTCTACAAATCTTTGGAGGAACTTGACTTTCCATAATCATATAAATAAATGTCAATAAGTTAAGTATTTGGTAGGTTAGAGAAACTATTTTAATTTTCCCTTGTTTTATTGTTTAATAACCTGAAGTTAAATTATTAATATAATCTCTTCCTTATCTTAGATAGTATAAAAACTTATATGAATGTTTGTATCTATGTACACACACACACACACACACACACACACATATATCTACATAAACACTGCTGTCTCTAGAATTATATGTATTTCATATTTACTATGCCACAAATCATGAATTGTTTAGTAAAAATATGAGTACAATTTTAAACATAGAATCTTATATATTGAGATATATTATGAGCCAGGTACAATGGTACTCACTTATAATTGCCCCAACTCCAGAGGCTGAGGCAGGAGGATTTCAAATCTGAGGCCCTAAGCAACTTAGGGAGATTCTGTCTGAAACACACACACACACACACACACACACACACACACACACACATACATACACACACACACACACACACACACATACATACTGGGAATGTGGCTCAGTGCAAAAAATCCTCTGGGTTCAATCCCCAGTGTCCAAAACAAAAACAAAAAGAATGTTTTTGTCCAAAACAAAAACAAAAAAATGTGTGTTTTAGATGTAGATAAGACTATTACAGAGATGGTTCCCTGGCCTATAAAAGTTATAAAGAAAAAATAACCACTAATACTTGTCTTTATAGGTTAATTATAAAGGGTCATATCAGATACATTTGTCAATGTATTTGATTGTGTATGACATCATAATTATATATGTATATAACAACAAATTATATATAATGCATATAATATCAAATGTATATAGCTTCAAAATTCCTAGTCTTTATTTCATTCTCCTTCATGCTTAAATATGTCTCTACTCCCATAGCCATCAGCAATCTGCTAACTTCCACTAATAAACAGAATATCAAACTCTAAGCAAAAATAAAAGAAAAAAAGCAACTGATTTACTTAAATAATAGACTATTGATTAAATATTTCACTTATAATATTTTTAAGTCTTCTATTCCCCATAAAATGTATTGTTATTAATTGAACAGATCATTGGATTTAAAGTCAAGGGTATTGAGCCAAGTGCTGTGGTACATGCCTATAATCCCAGGGACTTAAGAGGCTGAAGCAGGAAGTTTGCAAGTTCAAGGCCAGCCTCAACAACTTAGGGAGGCTCTAAGTAACTTAGCAAGACCCTCTATCAAAATTAAAACCATAAAGAGCTAGTGATGTAACTCAGTGGTAAAATTACCCTGGATTCAATCTCCAGTACCAAAACAAACAAACAAACAAAGAAACAAACAACAACAACAACAAAAAACCTTCCTGATTCTATACATTCTATTCTTATAGTTTCAAATCACATTATTTCACGATAAGTTTTGGCTTGGCACATGTATCCATTCTTATGCCTTAAAATAAATATATTAATGACTACCATTTTAATTCAGTTCTTTATAAACATTCACATTTTTGGAAATAAATGCATTTTTTATTATAAGTTCAATATTATCAAGTAGAAAGAAATGTTCATGAACAAAACACAGAGCTTCACAAATAAAAAATAGTTTTATTAATCAAACTTAAATTTAGAAATTTTATCTTGCAAAAATATTTTTAGCTTGGTATTCAAGGCTCAGGATGAAATTTAATGAAATACATTTATTTCTATCAAAATTTCTAATAAAATGCAAAACAACAGATACAGAGTCCAATAATTTTGATAGAAATCAGTTATTTTTGAAATTATTCATTACTATGTAACAATTACATACACCCACACTTTCTGTCATGTCATTTATACTATAAATGGTGTGTTTTTCTCTGACCACACTTACCTTGGATTTGAACAATGATCAATTAATACAGTATAATGTATAACAAATAACCTTATTTGTTATAGATATTGGATAGATATCTATATTGGATATATAATAAAATAAGTGAACACTTTCTGTTGGCAAATCATTCAGTAGCCACAGAAATGACTCAAGGCAGACAATGACAGATGTGCACAATATATGGTAACTATGGTGAGGTGTTCTCAGTTTAAAACTCCATCCAACAGTTGTCACAGCCCTGGCTAAAGTGAAAAAAAGATGGACTCAGAGAATGTACAATACATAAGAGGAGTCTGAGACAGTTCTTGCTCACAGAAATGTTTGTAATTTGCACTACATGAAATAAGCAATAAAGTCTACATTATGTCCTCTTATAAGAAAAACTCAACATAGAAAGGCAAGTTTCCAGTTACATTCACTCAGTACAGCATCATCTCTCAAGGCAGTAACTAATAATTTATCTTCTCCCTTCTTCTCTGTTTTAGATTCCCTTTCTTTTTGGCTAGATGACTGGTGTTTTTTGTTGTTGTTGTTGTTTGTTAGTTAGTTTTTTTTGTTGTTGTTGTGTTTGTTTTTGTTTTCTGTTTGCTTGTTTTGTCTTAAAACATTTGAAACATTATGAATTTTCCTTTTACAAGGGTAGGTTTACTAAAATCAATTCATGATTACCACTGGACATGGAAGCAAAAAGGGACATTTTCATGCAATCTCTTGTCTTTCACTTACTTGTTCTTTCCATTTTGCCTCAGCAAACCAATCTCCTCTTCATTATGAAGTTCAGTACCCATATTAATATAGAAGTCATTTATTGGTCTTTGATCCATTGTTATGAGAAGATCCAACAAATCAGAGTAAGCCACTGCTTCAGTTCAAGTCAAATATTTACTATATCCCTTCATACAAACACCACTGCTTGCTCCTGCCTTGAGATTCAGGGCTTCCTGTTCACAATCTAAGGTAAGGGAATGGGAAGCACACACTCAACAAATTAGTTGCTGGGAGTGCTGGCAAAAGATACAATATAACTGGTTTCTAGACTCACATGTTCTAGTTATTTGTCACCATATATCAGCAATTGCTTCACTGCATTTGCTACATCTTGGAAGACAGAGCCTCAATTCCCCATTAGCTTGTTCTTCAGCAAGCACTTAATCTGAGAATTTATTGGTCAAATTCTGTCATTTTACTTCTGATATTTCCTCAGTTTTCAGACCATTTTTAATATACATATATTTTTCTTGTGTGTGTGTGTGTACGTGCATGTGTGTGTGTGTGTGTGTGTGTATTGTGTTTGGTAGTATAGTCAAATCCATAGTTTCACACATGGTAGAAATCTCTCTGCTACTGAAATATATCACCAGTAGTCTTACATCATTTTTATGCATCTCTCTCTGTAAAATGGATTCCTGGTTTTGTGTCGATGAAGGACCTCCTTACTGTCAATAAAGCAGGAGTATATTTTTATAACTTGACAGTTTAGTCTTAGCCCTTCACAGCAGCTAAGTTTTAGCCATCCAGAGGCTGCCAGTTGATGAGAACATATCTATATTAGGCAAATGCCACCTCACATCACGTCCAAATAAGATAAATGCCATGCTGTAACCAATGAAGATTTTTCTGTATTACTTTCTTTTGTTTATAAATCACAGCCTGTTCACATTGATGAGTGAAGTTATCTGAACTTATTCTGGTTCTGAGATTTGTCTGATTTAGAATCACAAATAAAGACAATTGAGTTATTCAAGTACTTTTGTTGTAATTTTTCAGTATAATATCACTAAACATAGATACAGGTTTTTCTGTTGCCTTTCTAAATAGTCAATATACAGATGCTTCCTGACCTAACAACACTGTCACCTCCCAGTAAACCAAAGGTAAGTTAATATGCCATAATTTGAAATTCATGTAAGACACGTAAGCTAGGAGACATTATAGTTTAGCTGTCCAGTATGCTGTAGAGTATTGTTTATCTTTATGATCACATAACTAACTGAGAACTGAGCTTCACTGCACTGCATAGCATAGCAAGAGAATCATATTTCATATCAGTATTCCGGGAAAAGATCAGAATTCAAAATTTCAGCATAGTTTCTATTGAATGTGCATAATTTTTGCACCATCAATAAGAAAAAATAAATAAATTAAAAAGTCATTGTAAGCCAGAGGCTGTATTTTGCCAATTGAGAAATAATTTTGAACTTATTTTTGTTCGGACATTTCACACCTCAAGAATCTCAGTAAGAGATAGAATAAAGAAGTATTTCATCATTAATATCATCCCTGCCATCAAAATATTGAAAGAAGTTATATTCCTAAATATTAAATTAAAAATTTCTTACTCATATTTTATGATGCATTGTGTTGTTAAAATTATAGTAAAAAACATTGTGTAGAACTTAAATTGTAAATAAACATACATGAATGTTAAAATGTCATATTTCTATTTCAAATCAAAATTTTCTCTTTGATTTTAAGTTATCAGTTTTACCACAATAATTAATTATATTTAATTATACAATTGGTATCTAAATGAAGACCATACATAAAATCATTTTCTATGTTGTACTAAGAATATTATATGTACTAAGAAGATTTCATATGAAGTACTAGTACAATAGCATTGCAGTTAGAAAGGGAGAGATTTGAGATGAAAAGTTTCAACACTCTGTCTATATCTGTATAGATAGAAAAAAATCAAAATCACTATAATTTGTGACTTATATGATATTATAAACCAAAATGTTTGGATATTGTTAGCTAAAGAGGAACACTTTTATTTTCTCTCAGACCTAATTTTTAAAAAATATTGTTTTAAGATTCCAAATTGTTCCATTTTTTTTTTAATTTAAATGATGGGTAAGTCTTCTTACACCACTGCCATAGTTTGAATGTTTGCCTTTTTTAAAACTTGTGCTTGGGCTGGGGATGTGGCTCAAGCTGTAGCATGCTCGCCCGGCATGCTGGATTTGATCCTCAACACCACATAAAAATAAAATAAAGATGTTGTTTCGGTGGCAAAAACTAAAAAATAAATACTAAAAAATTCTCTCTCTGTCTCTCTCTAAAAAAAAACAAAAAAAAAACTTGTGTTGAAATTTAATTGCTATTATAATAATATTTGGAGGTTGGATCTTTAAGAAGTGATTAGGCCACAATATCGTGTTTTGGGGTACTATTACCTATCTGCAAATGTAATTGTTTGGGGGGGGGAGGTTTCAAAACAACAACAACAAAATTCTTAATTATTTTGGAGAGGGCAGCCTATAGTCAACAGTAACTGGATGTAGTATATTTCAGTGAATGGGAAGATTAATGTTTCAGCATATATTAACAATTAACAACTTCTGCATTCTTAAAGACATCACAAAATATTCCATTTGGCAATATTAGCTATTCATTATTGTGACAACGCATAGGAAAGTAGTGGGAAAATTCTTGCATTCTGCCAAAAGTATATAGCACTTGGTTAAGTATTAAGAGTACTAAGAGTACGATTAGGGTAAAACTAGCATGGCCAATAGATAACAGTAGTTTTTCCATGAGTTAATGATTAGGGTATTTCTTAGATTTTATTATTATTATTATTATTATTATTATTATTATATTAAACACATTTAGAAAATTAACAAAAATATAATGTATAGTATTGCAGAAAAAATGTGCAGATGAATCATGTAGAAATATTTCAGTGCCCATTTGTCCTGACTTGTAGATCTCTGCCTTCTTGCTGTATCCTCACAGGTGAGAGGAAGCAAGCTCAAGTGTATATTTCTGTTCTTATAAGAACGATAATTCCATCATTGCAAGTCTATGCTCATGATCTCATTTAATAAAACCTAACTGCATCCCAGAGCCCCTCCTAATATTGTCATTGAGACTATGACTGTCACATTGGGACAACATTTTGGGTTACAGTATATAAATGTTGGTACAAACACATTTGTTTCATCATAGGTAGTTTCTGCACAGGAAAGAAAAACTCAAATTACAAATACTTTCTGAAAGAACACACCCAAGGGAGCCAAACATTAAAACATAAGCAAGAGAAATATTTTTTTTAAGTTTAAGAGAAATGTCAAGGTGTTGGAAGCCAAATAGCAGACATTTACATCAACATATTTGGTCTAAAAAGCATTTTAAAGTCAATGAATTATTATGTTATTTTAAATACTTTTTTCCTTATAGAAACAATCTAGTTATGTCATATCACTCTAATGCATGTGTTTCCTTAAAGGTAATAAACATGTTTTCTCCAGGTATGTTCTTACACTCCTAGCTAGAGACAAGTTAATCAAACTTTTAAAAACTGCATTTAATTACCATGGTGAATTAATGAATTATGTGTGTGTGTACATGTATGTAAAGTGAATAAGTATTTCTATTCCAAAATAAAATCCATTATACTTCAATTTTTGAAATAGGTCAATTGGTGCTTTGCCATGATCACTATCATGGCACGTCTTATATTCATATATAAAATAATTAATAAAACTTTGAACAAATGCCAATCAACATAAACTATTTTAAAAAGAATAGTGCTGTGTACCACCTTTGAAAAACCACTGGCTTATTAAGTGTGCACAAATCATTCCTACATTCTCTATTAATAATTAATATACAAGTAGAAGGACATGAACTTCAAAAATCGCTAAAAATTAAGGGAGAACAGAAAAACAAATATTACTTGCAGATTTAAAAGTCTGAGATTTAAAAGGAGATTTAAAAGGAGATTTAAAAGGAGATTTAAAAGTCTGAGTCAGTGAGGTAGCATTTCTGCCAGGACATCTTAAAGTACATGTTAAGTTTTTTGATGAATAAAAGGGACAGCAAAATGTAGTGCTGATGCCGTGGTTGCACATGCCTGTAATCACAAAGGCTCTGGAGGCTGAGGCAGGAGGATTTCAAGTTCAAAGCCAGCCCCAGAGACTTAGCAAGGCCCTAAGCAACTCAATGAGACCCTGTCTCTAAACAAAAATATAAAAGAAGGTTGGAATGTGGCTCAGCAGTAAAGCACCCTAGGTTCAATCCCTGGTACCAAAAAAAAAAAAAAAAGATAGTGCTGGCAAGGAGAGACCATAAGATCACTAACTATAGACAGCATTAGGAATATCTCAGACATATATTGTCTGTGATAAAACTGAATAATGGTAATATATTTTAGTGCAAGTAAAATATAATTTTGAGGAATAGCATAAGTAAAAGGGAGTTTTTTTTTTCTGTAGGTAAATGAAGCTGTCCTGTAGGTATATGTGTGCACTCACTAGAAACTGTAGTATATATCTGTGTGTGTGAGAGAGAGGATACGTTCAGAACATATATACCTATGAGTACTTCCAATTATTAGTAAATAAACATAATAGTGTCTTTTAGTTTTACTTATTGAGTTTCTGTAGGAAGGAGTGAACAATCCCAGTGTATCTGCATGTTTATGGGATGAATTAGATTTTTTTTTTTAGTGCAACAACATGACTGAATGCACACTCCATGATTTTATTTCACTTTATTATAAAATGTATTTCATAATAAGTAAAATATAAGGATAGAACTTTTTTTAAAAAAAAAACATGGGGTACTATCCCTATAATTATATTCTTAAAGGTAGCTTGTTTCAATTTTTTC
Source organism: Callospermophilus lateralis (assembly GCF_048772815.1). Taxonomy (NCBI): domain Eukaryota; kingdom Metazoa; phylum Chordata; class Mammalia; order Rodentia; family Sciuridae; genus Callospermophilus; species Callospermophilus lateralis. Next base: position 47,728,806 of record NC_135312.1, on the reverse strand, counting down.
ATTTTGGTTCTACAAATACTTTAATCCTGTTATGTAATATACATTTTTCCCCACTTGTTGATTTATCAACTTTCCATAAAATCTATTCATTCCAATTATAGATGAGAGTTTAGCAAACTCCCATAGCTCAAACTAGTCTTTCCTTTCTCTCACATATTTATGGGTTGCAGTATTAATTTTGAAATTTTTCTTTTAGACTTACCAGTGCTTTTAAAGTATTTATGAAGCTATTTTTTAATTGATTTTGTTTAATACTTAAATGCCCCTGTAAGAAGAGGATATTGCCTTTTTCCCCCTTTTTATTGTTGTTCCTTCCCTCTTCTTTCATCTATAAAATTTGAATGTACAATTACTCACAGGTTTTAAAAAGTCTTAATTATAATTTTTCTACTTTATTTACAATTTAATTAAAATTTTTGGAAAGCAGTAACATTATGACATTATTTCTCTCTTAGTTCATTAATGAGGTAAAATGCAATTGACAGTTTACTTATGTCAGATAACAGTTGTGTTTCTGTATTAAATACTACCTATTTAGAGTGCATGGTGAAAAATAAAATCAATATATAATATTTTAATTAAAATTTACCATAGTTAGTCAATAATATTTAGCTAAATATTTATTTTTCTGTTATTCATTATTATTATATTCAGAGTTTTACTAAATTCAAAAAATTATTAGTAAGATTTGACTTAAAAAAAATCCCATACAGGGCTGTTGTTGTAGCTCAGTGGTAGAGCACTTGCCTCACAAGTGTGAGGCAATGGATTCAATCCTAGCACCACATAGAAACAAATGAAGGCATTGAGTCCATATACAACTAATTTTTTTTTAAATCCCACACAATTTTTATAATGCAGAAATCATCTATCCAAGTAATTGTATTTGACCCATAACTTTCTGAATCTTGTGGGGTTTTAATATTGATGGGCTAGGGATGGTGGTTATATTTCTGATTATCATTTCAGTCTCATTTTTATTCTATAGTTTATTTAATTTCTAGGAATATTTGATAGAATATACTTTTGTAGAAACTTTTATGCTTTATTTGGCCTTTAAATATTAGAAGTATGCAAATAGTATGTAATTTTCTCTGAAAATTATTCATCTCTTCTTTTTTTATCTATGATCATTTCTCTCTTTTATATTTGTACATCCTCTGTTTGATCTTGGATCTTGTGAGCCAAGAATGCAAATTATTGGCTTCTTTAACTTTATTAATTATTATTTATTGATTATATTTTTCATTGTTATTAATTGCAAATTTTATAAAATCTTACCTTCTATCTCATTTGGATTTATTTGCTCATTACATTTATTACCATTTAAGAATTGAAAGGTTAAATATTTTCTAAATTTCAGATTTTATGATATATACAGTTTGATAGAGATTCTCTAGTTTTGGAAAGATGGAATAGAGAGTTTTTCTTTATTCCTTCCAATCAATGCAACTGAAATCCCTGAACATTATCTAACGCACACACACAAACACACACACATACAAAAATACACACACAAAAAATAATGCTCTGAAAACTGAAGAGAAGGTTAATGAACTTAACTTTAGGACCCAAGGATTAATATAAAGTTGAGTACCCTGATTTTTTATTTAATTATTCCATCTAGGTGATAGAGAAGGCAGCAATTCAGAAAAAAAAAAAAAGGCACTAATTTAAAAAAATCACCAAAAAAAATTGTTTTCTTATTTTTGACTTGTATCTTACCATGGATCTACTTTGGGTCATTTCCTTCCACCAAAAATCCTTTTACTTTCTTTTTAATATTTATTTTTTAGTTATAGTTGGACACAATACCTTTATTTTATTTATTTATTTATTTATTTTTATGTGCTCCTGATGATCAAACCTCACACATGCTAGGTGAGTGCTTTACCATTGAGCCACAACCCCAGTCCCCTTTGTTTTACTTTTATATTCCCTATACATGTCTCATGCTTTCTAAAGACACACATTATTATTTATTTATATATTATATTGCAATGATTTCCTGAAAGGAGACTTTTAACTTCAATAAATTCTGCCTTGTGTTTCCATAGCAACCTATTCAAAACATCAATGTCATCTTGTCTTACAGCTTCACTAAAGTTGTCAATATATTCCAATTGCAGATGAGATAAAGTTCATGCTCCTCAATTTAGCATTCAAGGGACTCTGTAATATGAAGTAAATAATTTTCAAAGTCTTACCTTCTAAACTCAACTCATATTTTATTGTTTAACCAAATAACAAAAGTCATTATCACTGAATACCACCTGCATTCTCTTGCCATTTTGTATTTATTTTTGATAATGTTTAGATCATTTGAAATATCTTGCCCTTCAATAATACATGTTTAAAGTCTTCCTAGATTTAAATAAATCTACCTTGATTTCTATCTCTTTATAAAGGCTTTTTGAAGTTCCCAAATCCCTAACCTAAATTTCACTGGAGATTAATTAAACCCTCTAACCATAATCCAACTGATGACTAGATTTCTTAACATAAGGACATAATGCATTCAAAGCCAAATGAATTTTGTTCTCTTCCTATGGCAGAACCTATAATAACGGTTCACCAAGACATTTCCCTTTCTTTCTGGTTATTCAGATAAATTACATTTTCTAGGTTGTCTTTGCTAGTAGATGGGACCACTTGACTAAATTACAAACAATGGAAGAAAGTAATGAGAAAAATAAGCCACTATCTTGTAAGGTCCATGTTATTTATTTACTTACTTATTATTTCTTTATTTTAAGGCACTGAAGATTTAACCCAGGGGTACTTTTGCACTGAACTATATACCTAGCAATTTTCCTTTTCTTTTCTTTTCTTTTTTTTTTTTTTTTTTTGAGACAGGATAAATTCCAAGGCTGATCTTGAATTTGCAATCTTTCTGCCTCAGCCTCCTGTCATCTGAGATTGCAGAAATGTGCTGCCACACCACTACAAGATCAATTTTTTTAAAAGACAATTTGAGTTTATAATGTGATTCTCCATGTATTATTTATCTCTGCTCTGTTTAATCTAGAAAAGGGCAGGTTTGGAAAATCAGTGAGCCTCATTCAAGACATAATTTTAGTTTCTTAATCAGTATACAAAACTATGTCTTTTAGTTAACATGATGCTTATTGGCCAATGATAAGAAAATACATGTTTCTTATATATTAGGGTTTCACATTAGTTGTTAGCCCAAAATATAAACAAAAGCACCTCATTTATCTTTATGTTAATTTCAGCTACCCTAATCTAAGTCAAAATATATCTAGTAGATCTTCCTGCTTCTACACTTGTAATTTAAATCTTCTTGTTTGCAGCAAGACATTTCTTTCAAAGTACAAATTTGATAATGTCATAGTTCTAATTAGTATTACCCAATGGTTTCCCATTTCACTAAAGATGAAATCCAGCTTCCTAATCTGGCTTATAGGAACATTAATGTAAAAATAAGTCTTCAGGCAAAGGAGTTTGGGAAATGAAGTTTCTGGGTCAAACTTCCAATAATCCAGAATTTAACCCTTTCAGTTGGAGAAGAATATATATATATATATATATATATATATATATATATATGTGTGTGTGTGTGTGTGTGTGTGTGTGTGTGTATAAAGTGATGATGCAAGTTAATTCCAACTATGTGCATGATGATATACACACACAACCATATATATTATGAACTATAGTGCAATAAAAGCAATTTCAGCTTCTTTCAATCTTACATTGTATAATAGATTACCAATAAATGTACAAGTAATGAATATTAAACAAATAAATGAAATGTATTACTCATTTATTTTATGAAAATATTAATATTGATTGCCTGTGTCTATTGAACCTTTGTATTTAATTATATGTGCCTGAGGTATTTGTTTACCTTCTCATACATGTATTTCTTGCACACATTAGATTGTAAACTCTCAGAGAGAAGTGATGGGAGGGGAGGGGAGGGGAAGGGAGGAATGGAAGGACAACAGAATAAAATAGACATTATTATTGCCGTGGGTATATACATGACTGCATGACCAATGTGATTCTGCAACCAGTACACTCAGAAAAATGAGAAATTATATCCCATCTGATTCAAGTGTATGATATGTCAAGATCATTGTCATGTGTAACTAATTAAAACAAATTTAAAAATTTAAAAAAAACTAGATTGTAAACTCTCAATGATGAGTTTCGCTATTCAGATTTGTAATTGGTTATATAAAATTTCAGATGACTAATTTCAGAATAAGCTGAAATTTTTTAACATACACATGATGATGATGTGCAATAAGCCAGAACAGATGGACACCAGTAAGTTAACTTGACAGGATATGACTCATTGTTGAGTATTTCAGTTATCAAAAAAAGTGCTTTCATGCTGCTGTCATTGATATTTAATATGTGTCACTAAAAATAGGCAAGCAGAATGAAGATAAGTTGATATGACAACATTATAAAAAGAATAGAAAATTTGGTGCTGACAGAAATTAATTTGTTGCATCTCAGTTTCAGATCAAATATTATCTTTACCGAAAATGGTGCTATAAATCTTTAAAGTGATACTAACACAGGACTGATATTTTACATAATTTTTCCTCTCCAGAATCAACACCCTTAATTTGTTTTACATTGTTTTTCTTTCTAGTATAATTTGAAAGTTATTCAATCTTTAATCCACACTTCTTTGATTCAGGGAACACTAATTTAACTATGTATTAAGCACTATAAAAGGAATTATTGTTTACTTATATTATAATATTACCCTAATTTCAAAATCAAGTAACATTTTTATCAACACAATTTTTATGAAGAAACGGAATTACTATACCAGAGGAGCTGTGCACAGTAAGGGTGCAATACAGTCTAGAAGATTACATAAGATCACATACAAATGTGAGGAGAAGTATGTTCACAAAGGTCTCTGGAGGAAGTGGTTCTTGAAGAGTCATAAAAATTGGGGTTAAACATTTCTTGTGTGGAGAGTTGTGACACTGTAGTCATTTATTATTTTATGTAGATGTAGGACACACTTAAATGATGGTTTACTAAGAAAAAAAATAGGATCAGTGGGGTTAAATAAGGTCATATGAAAATTTTCTAGGGAAAAGATGAAAAGCATTTACTCTTTCCTAGGACCAGTAGACAAATAGGAAAAGCAATGATAAAATCCTTAGTTGAAATGATATTACTGCTCCCATTAGAGTGATGAATAAGAGAGAAAACATTGCTGAATATTCAGTGTAAGTTACAGGTATAGAAGTTTGTGTAGTTAAGCCATTTCTCTTCATGAATCAGTTTATCTGGTGAGTACTTACTCTTGTTTGAATTACCATGGAATTGAACAATAAAGGATATGATTTCTGAGACAAAGGACAGAGCAAAGCTGATGAAAAATCACAGAAAAAAGCACAACTTAGGAAAAGCTAGTCAAGACCTCATTTCAGATTATACAGAGAGTGACTCATTTAAAAGCCATTTACTTTTAAAGCTAAATTGAAGTAATATAATGTCCTCCTCACACTTTTCTCCTGTATTTCTTTCTGTAATAAACCCTCTCAATATCAAATCCATATCATCCCAAGCATTTCTTACAGTCCCCTCTTAACCTAGGTGATTATTCTCCATGTGTATTCTCTTAGCCATGAAGGGGAGTCCAGAAATATTAGGGTGTTAATATTTCTTGACATAGCATACCTTCTCCTCAATCAGTCCCCAAATGCCCCAAACTTCACATTTATAGATATTCAAGTTCAATGGATATTATGTTTTCCAAATCTTTTATATTTCCAGGTAGTTGATCAGTTTCTCCCATTAATTTTATATGTAGTGCTTCACATATAATATATATTTGTGTGTATTATATTCTCTCTGCAAGTTATATATACATACAAGTATATACTCTATTTGGGTTGTATATTACATATATAGGCAATAATTGTTTGTACACATTAGTGCATGTACTTATAAATATTTGCAGTAGAATTCCACAAAATTAAGTCTGCCATAATGAAATTACTATTTCATCTTTAAAACCTCTTTATTACTTAATATATTTCCCCCTTCTACTTTGCCTTTTTCTCCAGTTCAAGTAATATATGAATATTACTCTAATAAATTCATTTTTGTTGTAAAGGATATACAACTGGTTTTACTTCCTCATCTGTCTTTTCAGGATATTATCTACTTTCTGGTTCAAATTAGACAGGATTATTGAAAGATGCAAAAATGTGGACTTACTTCAAGAACTACATTGATAGAAATGGGCATCCTTAACTTGTATGTGATTTCACAGAAACTGATTTCAGATTTCTATCATTCAGTCTGATGTTGGCTTTAGATTTGTCATATATAATCTTTATAATGTTGAGGTAAGTTCATTCTATCCCTAATTTTTTTCAGTATTTTAACATGAATACATTTTGAAATCTGTCAAAGACATTTGCTGCACTTATTGACATGGTCATATGAGTCTTGTCCTTGATTATAACTATTTGGGGTACTTCAATTGGAATGGTGGAAAGATTAATTTTATTACTCATAGATCTCATGGGCCCAATGGGAATAAGAAAACTACCAGGAACACACATTGTCAAATAGTGGTGTGTGGAAAAATAGAAAGTGAGAGGCACCTACAAGTAGAATGCTTTTTCAGTCTAAAGTGTTACACAGGTGTTTCTCATGACAAGGTGAAACTCACTAATTTGAAGGGAATATGAGGGTGAGTGAAGTAACTCAGGCAATTTACCTCACTACCAGGTTTAAAGAGAAATCAAGGTGTTAACCAAATTAGATTATGGAGCCCACATTTAGAACACAAAAATGATTGAAGACTGCCTTAAAATATATAGGTAAAAGCTATAATCAAGGAACAGGACAAAAACCACATATGCCAAGGCAACATTAATATAAATGAAAGTTTTGTCAGTATGTTTAGCAACATCCCTGCCCTATACTCACTAGATTTCATTTGCAATCCTACAAACAAGCAAACATGTCTCAACACATGAACAAGAGTGCCCTGCATATACCAAAACAAAGTCATCAGTACTTTAGAAATTGTGTTCTAAGTTGAATGTTTAGAGAATTGTATTATCATTGCTAAAATAATAATAATAATAAATAATAATTATAGCAATAACAACAAAAGGTCCCACTTGAAATAGTAAATAGTAAAAATACTAATTTGAGTTTAATCATGATTAAAACAGTTGTTGGTATATAGAATTGGGAATTTACAGAGAAATACTAAACATGAAGCATTGACTTATGGGTAGAACATGGTCAACATGGATATCATATGCTACAAATTAATGTTTTTTTATTGTAACATATGGTTAAATTGTCTGCTTAATCTTTTGAAGACTGGACAATAGGTGTTATAAATTTAAGGAAAAAAATAATTTAGAGCTTAGTCTGTCATATATGTGTGTATATATACATATGTTTGCCATGTTTCCTTTGAAAATAATTGTGACTATGATTCTATTGAAACATTTGTACTATGCATTGGGAACTGATAATCTCTCTTGTATATTATGTGATACTTCAAAATTAGGAGCCATATCTTGCCTGATGCAGAAGACATGGTATCATCCTAATATCCTAGAATGTGGGCTACACACAGTTTGTAGATGACACACTGAGAATGAGGGAAGAATAGGAAAAAGGTGCATATGCAGTTTTGAGTGACCAAGAGGCAATTGGATAGACAAGGTTATTTGAACCACAGTATCAATATTAATTTTTGCTTCACCCTTCCTAAAAAAATTAAATTTCCCAGAATCTTTGAAAATTGGAAAGATAATAACATCAAAAGAGAATGGATCCTTAAAACTGTGGATCCCTTCCAGATACAGTGATGCATATTTATAATCCTAGGAGTTTTGGGGGCTAAGGCAGGAAGATCCCAAGTTCAAATCCAGCCTCAGCAAATTAGTGAAGTCCTAAGCAACTTGGAACTTATGAAGACCCCTTTCTCAAGTTTAAAAAGGTGGGGGGGGGGCTTTGGGGAATTTGGCTCCATAGTTAAGCACCCCTGGGTTTGATTCCTGCTACCCAGATCCCCCCACCCCCACAAAAAAGAGGAAAAAAACCTTTGAAGCCCTATACCAGCCTGGAGAACCCACCTTGATGTTTACATAACAAAAATATAAATCATTATCTTCTTAAATTATTGTTATTTTGACCTTTTGTTGTTATTATGCCCATATTGTAATATAATCCTAATTAAGTAACATGCTAAGTAATTACAAAAAGATTTAAAAATAATTAACTCAGTGCATTAAACTATGTGTACTTTTAGAAAAAAAAAATGAAAACATCAGAATAAAGAAAATCCAGAGATTTTTTTAATCAATCAAATAAAAAACATACTCTTGATATCTTTGTGAAAGAAATTAGATTCTAAAATTTCTGCTTCTACTTCAAAGCCAGGATTTCAAATTTTTACTGAAATTTACCTTCTCACTCTGACAAATTTGAGGGATAAAATAACTTCAAGAAACATGGAAAATAAGGTTGTAAAGTTAAAAAGCAAAACACCTGGTCAATAAAAGCATTTTTAATATCCATGCTGAAAAAATACTCTTTTATTTTCAAGAAAAGTAACATTCTTCTTTGTATTCAGCTCAAAATTTTTTTTCCATGATGTTTATACAGATGACCTTATATACATTGACAATGTTTTAATATAGCATTCTAATAAGCTAATTACTTTAATAAGATATGCTCTTATATAACTAGTCCTAGATATAGACTCATTTAATCAATCTAATTAAAACTAAGTGACAATAATTTTATGGAAGTTAAGATACCTGACCCACGTTGGCATATTTTCTTTTTGTGTTCTTTTTTGCAGTATGTCAAAGTTCTGATAAATTAAATTTAGTTCTAGTTACATGTTATTCTAAAAAAAAATCAAGTGTCCATAAAGAATAAGTGAAGAAACAAACCCAGAAATAATTATCAATATCACTTGTTATTTTGGATTGAATCCAGGGGCACTTAACCAGTGAGCCATATTTCCAGGCATTTTTTTTTCTTTTCTTTTTCTTTTTCTTTTTTTTTTTTTAAGAGAGAAAGAGAGATGCTGAGGATGGAACCCAGCGCCCCATGCATGCCAGGTGAGTGTGCTATCGCTTGAGCCAAATCCCCAGCCCCAGGCATTTTTTAAAATATTTTATTTAGAGACAGGACCTCTCTGAGTTGCTCAGGGACTCTCTAAGTTTCAGAAGCTGGCTTTGAACTTGTGATCCTCCCACCACAGCCTCTTGAGTCACAGAGATCATAGGTGTGTGCCACCATGCCCAGCTTTTCTTTAGCTTTAATTTCCTAGCAAATTCAAAGTCATAATTTAGATGGTGTGGGGCTACAATAATTAAAATTTGTCTCTCTTTTAAAATATTAGGAAATGTATGTATGTGTGTGTATAATATACACAGATATATATGTGTGTGTGTGTATATATATATACACACACACACATACCATTTGCATATATGTATATATGTGCCTATATATAAAATATTATGAAGGGGAGACTATTGTAATTAAAATTTAAAAATCTTAAAAATAAGGAATGACCCCATGAGCAGATACTTGTTGACTCATCTTGATGCTGTTAGAATATATGTAGCTTCTTTTAGTTGACTTTGAAGCATTGGCTTCTCTTATCAACCACCATTTTACTTTTTAGAAATCCTTAGACTTAAATATTTCCTTAGTTTTTTTTTTTAAATTTACTGTCTCAGTAATAATATATAGGCTGAATTATAATAAAACAACTTCTATTAATGTTATTTAAAGGAAAAACCTAGTTTGTAAAATGAATTTCTCATAGTGCCTTTCTCAAACCACTGAATTAGAAAATCTAGCTGCATAAGCCCTCATTATGGCAAGAACTGTCTTGTTCTCTATGGTATCTTAACAGCTAACATAGCGAATGACATTTAAACTAGCTCATATCTTAGAGGTAGTGAAATAAAAATTCACAAGTAAAAAAATTAGGGGAAAAATGATAAAGATCAAGTTTCCATGTTGAATTTACTCTTCATCTTCCTACTTGAATGTTTAGAGAAGGGCTGTTTTGTCAGGCTAAAAGTAAATAGGCCACTTCTGCTTTACATTAACCTTTATCAGGTAACTTATTCCAAACTGCTATAGAGATTTGTACCTATAAGAACATCAAATATTGAAAAGGAAAAATAGTCCATGTTAGAGATGGACTATTAAAAACTATTGAAAAGAAATCATGAAAAATTATACATTTGGGTATTTTTGTTCTTCTGCAATCTTATTTATATTTGTTAGTTTGTGCTGATTAAGTAACATTATCAATTCTTGTTTCAGGTACTTTGTTTTTTATCATAGAAAGATAGCTGCCTTGACAGTTGTGCTCCAAATCATAATGACTCTACTTAAAAAAGAGAAACAGACCTGACGTTTATATGACAAAATGACCAACATGTCCTTCGATGTCCTAAAAAAAAAAGAAAACGTAAGCATAATTTTTTTTCTTTTTCTTTGTTTTTGTTTTTTTTTTGATCATGTGGCTCAACTTCCCTCTATAACAGATGGCCTTTTAGCTAAATGTTAGTAGATCTCTCCTGTCCTATTCCTAGTCAGAGGAGTTTTCAGTATGCAGAGGAGACAATGATGAGTCGAGTTTGCTTATGGGATACTCTGTGATAGATAAAGCATCAGCCTTGAAAAACAGCAGATGGCAGGAGCAGGCATTGTGCCAGATCATTATTACAACCTGGTAGGCCTAGGGGAACCGTCCTGTGCATCTCAAAACAGGAACTAAATGGATCTATGCTTTTCTCTATTACTCTCTTTATTATTCGGTATGGTTTCTAATATGACCATAACAGGACATGATGGGGGGGGCGGGGGGGGCTATGTTTTCAGTTTTCAATGGGTTGAGCAGCAACAATAGTAAAAAAAAAAAAAAAAGAAATAGTTTTGCCATTTATAGAGAACAATAAATAATTTTTTTGCCTATGGATTTTAAATTTCTTGTCTTTGATAATGTATATTCCTATTTAGACTACCCTTATATTTTTAACCATCAGCTATGGGGTTAACTTATGAAGTAGAAAGTCATGATATTTATTATTTTCAGATTTTTTTTCACATATGAACACTGATAATCATCAGCAGCTCTAAGGAAGCACAGCTGGCCTGTAATAGAACTCAGTGTGAGCAACAGAATCTCTATTCAGAGAGCAGCACAGGTTGCTGCTGACAATCTGTAAATAGGTGTAAAGATAATGAGGAAGACAGCATTTCTGCTTATGCTTTTATTGGATTCTAGCCTTAGGGCTATATCTTCCCATGAATTCTGCAGCATAAAGGTGAGATAAACAGCTGCATTAAGGTGTTGTGAATTTAACGAAGTACCTTAGCTTTCCCTTAATTTTCAAAGAAGTAAAGAGACATTTGTCAGAGATTACAAGAGAGGATTGGTTGCAAGATATTTTCTTTACACCATTCACTTATTTGGATTCTGATATTATCTATCAATCAAATTGTTGTGGTAAATTATTATAGGATTTACCAGTTATGTCATGCTTCCTTGTATCCATATCCTTCTATCTCCTCTACCATATTGAGTCTGGGCTTGGCCAATGGAACAGAAGTAGAGGGAATGCAAGCAGAGATTTGAATAACTTTCTCATATTGAAGTTTTGCCTTCTGCAATTGGTAACATTGTTACCATCAATATGTGAAAAGAAGCCCAGGCAGTATGCTGGTGGAGGATAGCCCACATACTGAGAGCCTCAGTCAGGTTGGCTGTGTCTGACAAACTATCACAAGCCAGCCAAATTGAGACAACTGACCAGCTAACTGGACAGTGTAAGTAAATCCAGCCAGATTGTCACTGTTCAGGTGAGCTAGATGCTCGAAAAATTATAAAGGTGATTGCTTCTGATCACTGAATTTTGGAGTGGAAGGCATGTACCTTAGAAAACTGATTTATTTCTGAAGAAACAGAATATATATACATTAAGCATCTCTATTTCAGTATAAAGTGAATTAAATATCAATCACCTTTTTGAAGTTGTCTAGCATACACTTTTCATACACATGACCCATAGTAACAGTGTGACCTACCAGATATGACAAGGAACCTGAAATCATCTATTTCTAACACACATCTGGTGGATATGGCTACACTTTAACATACTGCTATGATTTGATACTGCTGCAGTCTGGCTGGGGAAAATAACTGGGGGGGGTGGTGAGAAGCAACTTGTGAAGGTTGATAGAGTGGGAACCACTTTATTACGGGACAGAGAGGTATATATACCCAACTAATTACACACAGCTTAACTGAATTTAGCATCATCCAGTTACAGCAATCAGTCATTAAGTAATCCTCATCATCTTAACTTAATTGACATAATCTAGACACAGCAGTCAGTCATTAAGGAATCTCCATCATCTTAATGGCTCGCTGGCATTACTTCTCAAACCACTCCTCCTGGCAAAGTGCCAGGCGCCATCTTGACTTCTCTGTGGCCCTCAACAGATATGGCTGTCCTCCCAAGTTTCATGTATTAGAAGTTTGGTCATCATAGAAACACTATTGAAAAGTGGTGGGAACTTTAAGAGGCAGGGTTAGTCTTAGGAGATTAGATTGTAAACTCTCTTTCGAAGAGATGAATGCAGACCTTCCAGGAATGTTTTAGTTCCATGAGAGTAGTATTATAAACAGCAGGCACTTTTGCTTCCCACTCCCGCTTCCTGTCTCATAATGTGACCTCCAATGTCAGATGCCTTCCACTATGATGTGACATAGCCATGGATTCTTCAAATGATGCTGGTACCATGCTTTCTGAACTTTCTAGCTATCAAAATCTTGAAAACCTGTTTTGAATCAGAACCTGTTTTGTTTATACATTACATAGTGTGAGATTTTTTCATAGCAATACAAACTGACTAAGATAGGAATATACTGAGTGGAAGATTTTGACAATGCTTAAACATGTAGAGGTGATTTTGGAATTTGGTAATGGATAGAGGTTAAAAATTTTGGAAGAATAGGCTAGGGAAAATGTAGTACTGTAGATGGAAGATCATGAGTGACTCAGTGAGGATGCAGAAGACAAGGGGACTAGGAAGGAGCTGTAACTTTTTAGAGATTATTTAAATGGCTGTGAGTAGATTGTGGATAATAAAAGCCATGCAGAGGAGATTTTTAGATGGAAATGAGGTATAGTCTATTGTAAATGGGGGTTTGGGGACCATCCTTTGCAAACCACCACAAAAAAAAAAAAAGAAAAAGGCAGAATTGTGCCTAAACATATCCCTACCTTCCCACTTCAGCATTTTTGAAATAAAAAAAGAGATCTGGAAAACATTGAAAATAGTTCTTGGAGTCCTTGAAAGTATTAACACATGTAGATTGTTTTATTTTTATTCTACTATGAATAAATAATACCTATTTTATTTATAAAAATGGTTTAAAATTTAGTGAGGTTTAATGAAACTGATATAAATATTGCTGAAACATGACAAAAATGGAAAACTTAATTGTCATTTTTTTTAAATTAGGCATTAAGATGAAAATTATAAATTATTTGCTTAAATATGTTATACTTTAAAATCATCAGAAGTAATATTAATATTAACTAATCAGCTTAATGTTATATAATATATATTGATAATTTTGGAATCTGTATCTACAAAATGAAATAAAGCATTAATATACTGGTTGATTTTTTTGCCAGACTAAAATCCTCATTCAAAGTTTCTCAAATTTATAACAGTATGAAACAATACTTATATACATTTAAATTACAAAATAAAAACTTGGAAGTGAGTTAAAATATCATCATTAAAGATTAATATACAAATAATAAAGCTAGTAAGAATTGTCTTCACGAAGTAGAGGCAATACTGGTGAGATAGAAGTTCAAGTTGAATTTTTTTTCTTTTTGCAAAAGAAAAAAGTAGAATTCAAACTCAAAACATTATTTTTTTTGGCTTATGTTTCTTTTTTTTTTAATTTTTATTGTTGGTTGTTCAAAACATTACATATTTCTTGATATATCATATTTCACACTTTGATTCAAGTGGGATATGACCTCCCATTTTTACCCCATATACAGATTGCAGAATCACATCAGTTACACATCCATTGATTTACATATTGCCATACTAGTGTCTGCTGTATTCTGCTGCCTTTCCTATCCTCTACTATCCCCACTCCCCTTTCCGCTCCCCTCTTCTCTCTCTCTACCATCTCTACTGTAATTCATTTCTCCCCCTTATATTTTTCCCTTTCCCCTCACTTCCTCTTGTATGTAATTTTGTATACCCCTGAGGGTCTCCTTCCATTTCCATGCAATTTCCCTTCTCTTTCCCTTTCCCTCCCACCTCTCATCCCTGTTTAATGTTAATCTTCTTCTCATGCTCTTTGTCCCTACTCTGTTCTTAGTTACCCTCCTTATATCAAAGAAGACATTTGGCATTTGTTTTTAAGGGATTGGCTAGCTTCACTTAGCATAATCTGCTCTAATGCCATCCATTTCCCTGCAAATTCTATGATTTTGTCATTTTTTAATGCAGAGTAATACTCCATTGTGTATAAATGCTACATTTTTTTTTATCCATTTGTCTATTGAAGGGCATCTAGGTTGGTTCCACAGTCTTGCTATTGTGAATTGTGCTGCTATGAACATGGATGTAGCAGGAACCCTGTAGTATGCTCTTTTTAGGTCTTTAGGGAATTGACCGAGAAGGGGAATAGCTGGGTCAAATGGTGGTTCCATTCCCAGCTTTCCCAGGAATCTCCATACTGCTTTCCTAATTGGCCACACCAATTTGCAGTCCCACCAGCGATGTACAAGTGAACCCTTTTCCCCACATCCTCGCCAGCACTTGTTGTTGTTTGACTTCCTAATGGCTGCCAATCTTACTGGAGTGAGATGGTATCTTAGGGTGGTTTTGATTTGCATTTCTCTGACTGCTAGAGATGGTGAGCATTTTTTCATGTACTTGTTGATTGATTGTATGTCCTCCTCTGAGAAATGTCTGTTTAGGTCCTTGGCCCATTTGTTTATTGGGTTGTTTGTTATCTTATTGTCTAATTTTTTGAGTTCTTTGTATATTCTGGATATTAGGGCTCTGTCTGAAGTGTGAGGAGTAAAGATTTGTTCCCAGGATGTAGGCTCCCTATTTACCTCTCTTATTGTTTCTTTTGCTGAGAAAAAAACTTTTTAGTTTGAGTAAGTTCCATTTGTTGATTCTAGTTATTAACTCTTGTGTTATGGGTGTCCTATTGAGGAATTTGGAGCCCGACCCCACAGTATGTAGATCGTAGCCAACTTTTTCTTCTATCAGACGCCGTGTCTCTGATTTGATATCAAGTTCCTTGATCCACGTTGAGTTAACTTTTGTGCATGGTGAGAGAAAGGGATTCAGTTTCATTTTGTTGCATATGGATGTCCAGTTTTCCCAGCACCATTTGTTGAAGATGCTATCCTTCCTCCATTGCATGCTTTTAGCCCCTTTATCAAATATAAGATAGTTGTAGTTTTGTGGATTGGTTTCTGTGTCCTCTATTCTGTACCATTGGTCCACTCGCCTGTTTTGGTACCAGTACCATGCTGTTTTTGTTACTATTGCTCTGTAGTATAGTTTGAAGTCTGGTATCGCTATACCACCTGATTCACACTTCCTGCTTAGCATTGTTTTTGCTATTCTGGGTCTTTTATTTTTCCATATGAATTTCATGATTGCTTTCTCTATTTCTACAAGAAAAGCCATTGGGATTTTGATTGGCATTGCATTAAACCTATAGAGAACTTTTGGTAATATCGCCATTTTGATGATGTTAGTTCTACCTATCCATGAACAGGGTATATTTTTCCATCTTCTAAGATCTTCTTCTATTTCTCTCTTTAGGGTTCTGTAGTTTTCATTGTATAAGTCTTTCACCTCTTTTGTTAGGTTGATTCCCAAGTATTTTATTTATTTATTTATTTTTTTGAGAATATTGTGAATGGAGTGGTTGTCCTCATTTCCATTTCAGAGGATTTGTCGCTGATATACAGGAATGTCTTTGATTTATGCGTGTTGATTTTATATCCTGCCACTTTGCTGAATTCATTTATTAGCTCTAGTAGTTTCTTTGTAGACCCTTTTGGGTCTGCTAGGTATAGAATCCTGTCATCTGCAAATAGTGATAATTTGAGTTCTTTTCCTATTTTTATGCCTTTAATTTCTTTAGTCTGTCTAATTGCTCTGGCCAGTGATTCGAGAACTATTTTGAACAGAAGTGATGAGAAAGGGCATCCCTGTCTTGTTCCAGATTTTAGAGGGAATGCCTTCAGTTTTTCTCCATTCAGAATGATGCTAGCCTGAGGCTTAGCATAGATTGCTTTTACAATATTGAGGAATGTTCCTGTTATCCCTAGTTTTTCTAGAGTTTTGAACATAAAGGGATGCTGTACTTTGTCGAATGCTTTTTCTGCATCTACCAAGATGATCATATGGTTCTTATTTTTAAGCCTATTGATGTGGTGAATAACATTTATTGATTTCCGTATATTGAACCAGCCTTGCATCCCAGGGATAAATCCTACCTGATCATGGTGCACAATTTTTTTGATATGTTTTTATATCCGATTCGCCAGAATTTTATTGAGGATTTTTGCATCTAGGTTCATTAGAGATATTGGTCTGTAGTTTTCTTTCTTTGAAGTGTCTTTGTCTGGTTTAGGAATCAGGGTGATGTTGGCCTCGTAGAACGAATTTGGAAGTTCTCCCTCTTTTTCTATTTCCTGAAATAGCTTGAAAAGTATTGGTATTAGTTCCTCTTTAAAGGTTTTGTAAAACTCTGCTGTATACCCATCCGGTCCTGGGCTTTTCTTAGTTGGTAGTCTTTTGATGGTTTCTTCTATTTCCTCAATTGATATTGGTCTGTTTAGGTTGTCAATATCCTCCTGACTCAATCTGGGCAGATCATATGACTTAAGAAATTTATCGATGCCTTCACTATCTTCTATTTTATTGGAGTATAAGGATTCAAAATAATTTCTGATAATCTTCTATATTTCTGAACTGTCTGTTGTGATATTGCCTTTTTCATCCCATATGCTAGTAACTTAAGTTCTCTCTCTTCTTCCCTTCGTTAGCGTGGCTAAGGGTCTGTCGATTTTATTTATTTTTTCAAAGAACCAACTTTTAGTTTTGTCAATTTTTTTAATTGTTTCTTTTGTTTTGATTTTATTAATTTCAGTTCTGATTTTAATTATTTCTTGCCTTCTACTTCTTTTGCTGTTGTTTTGCTCTTCTTGTTCTAGGATTTTGAGATGAAGTATTAGATCATTTATTTGTTGGTTTTTTCTTTTTTTAAGGAATGAACTCCAAGCACTGAATTTTCCTCTTAGAACTGCTTTCAATGTGTCCCATAGATTCCGATATGTTGTGTCTCTGTTTTCATTTATCTCTAAGAATTTTTTAATTTCCTCCTTGATGTCTTCTATAACCCATTGATCATTCAGTAACCTATTGTTCATTCTCCAAGTGATGCATGATTTTTCCTTACTTCTTTTATCGTTGATTTTCAATTTCATCCCATTATGATCAGATAAGATGCATGGTATTATCTCTACTCCTTTATATTGTCTAAGAGTTACCCTGTGACATAATATATGGTCTATTTTTGAGAAGGATCCATGTGCTGCTGAGAAAAAAGTGTAACTGCTTGATGTTGGGTGGTATATTCTATATATGTCAATTAAGTCTAGGTTATTAATTATGTTATTGAGTTCTATAGTTTCCTTATTCAACTTTTGTTTGGAAGATCTGTCCAGTGGTGAGAGAGGTGTGTTGAAGTCTCCCATGATTATTGTATGGTGGTCTATTAGACTCTTGAACTTGAGAAGAGTTTGTTTGATGAACATAGCTGCACCATTGTTTGGGGCATATATATTTATGATTGTTATGTCTTGTTGGTGTATGGTTCCCTTGAGCAGTATGTAGTGTCCCTCTTTATCCCTTTTGATTAACTTTGGCTTGAAATCTATTTTATTTGATATGAGTATGGACACTCCTGCTTGTTTCTGAAGTCCATATGAGTGATATGATTTTTCCCAACCTTTCACCTTCAGTCTATGTATGTCTTTTCCTATCAAATGCATCTCCTGAAGGCAGCATATTGTTGGGTCTTCTTTTGTGATCCATTCTACTAGCCTGTGTCTCTTAATTGAAGAGTTTAAGCCATTAACATTTAGGGTTATTATTGACATATGGGTCGTTCTTCCAGCCATATTTGTTTATTTATGTTACTAAACATGGTTTGTTTTCCTTTTTGATTATTTCCCCACCCCTTTACTGTACTAACTCCCGCTGTTGGTTTTCATTGATATTTTCCATTTCCTCTTCCTTAATATTTTGCCAAGGATGTTTTAAAAGATGGTTTTCTAGCTGCAAATTCTTTTAACTTTTGTTTATCATGGAAGGTTTTAATTTCATCTTCCATCCTGAAGCTTAATTTCGCTGTATACACAATTCTTGGTTGGAACTCATTTTCTTTCAGTGTTTGAAATATGTTATTCCAGGATCTTCTAGCTGTCAGAGTCTGTGTTGAAAGATCAGCTGTTATCCTGATTGGTTTACCCCTAAATGTAATCTGCTTCCTTTCTCTTGTAGCTTTTAAAATTCTCTCCTTATTCTGTATGTTGGGCATCTTTTTATAATGTGTCTAGGTGTGGATCTCTTATGATTCTGCACATTTGGCGTCCTGTAGGCTTCTAGGATTTGAGATTCTGTCTCATTCTTCATATCTGGGAAGTTTTCTCTTATTATTTCATTGAATAGATTGCTCATTCCTCTGCTTTGGACCTCTATACCTTCCTGTATCCCAGTGACTCTTAAGTTTGGTCTCTTTATGTTATCCCATATTTCTTGAATGTTCTGCTCATGGTTTCTTAACAGTATTGCTGAGCTGTCTATGTTCTTTTCAAGTTGAAATACTTTGTCTTCATTGTCTGATGTTCTGTCTTCTAAGTGTTCTACTCTGCTGGTAGTATTCTCATTTGAGTTTTTAAGTTGGTTTATTGCTTCCTGCATTTCTAGGATTTCTGTTTGTTTGTTTTTTATAACCTCTATCTCCCTGTATAATTGATCTTTTGCTTCTTGGATTTGTTTATGTAATTCATTGTCGAAGTGGTCGAAGTGGTCTTTCATTGTCTGATTTTGCTGTCTAATATCTTCCTTGAGACTCCAGATCATCTGAAGCATGTATATCCTGAATTCTTTATCTGACATTCCATCTGCTGCAGATATTACCTCTTCTAAAGTTGAGTTGACCTGCATTGCTTGTGGTCCTTTCTTTCCTTGTCTTTTCATACTGTTCACGTTTCTTTCTGCTTGGTGAAACTGTTGTGTTATTGATTTTTCCCCCTATATATTTATATTGCTCTTGTATAGTTGCAAAGTCTCCCTCGCAGGTGCTGACGGTGGCTCTGCCCCTCCTCAAATTGGGGCAATGTGCCTACCATGCCCGCAGGCCGGTGGGCCTGTTCTTTCAGTGGTCGCAGGTCTGCCTACCTTGCAGGCGCGGGCAGCGGCTCTGACCCTCCGCAGGCTGCTAGGCCTGTTCTGTCGGTTGCAGGTCTGTCTACCTAGCAGGCACTGGTGGCGGCTCTGCCCCTCCCCCAACTGGGGCTATGGTGGGCCACTGGGCCTGTTCTGCCAGTGGGTCGTAGGTCCGCCCACCTTGCAGGCACGTGGGGCAGCTGTGCCCCTCCGCGGTTTCTGGGCCTGTTCTGCTGGTGGGTCATAGGTCTGGCTCTTGGAGCACTAAGGTTCAAAACATTATTTTTGATCATTCTTTATTCTTTCTCAATTCAGTTAATAAATTTAGAGTAATATGGCTAAATAATATAAAACAATTGTAATAAATACATACTGAATTGGTATTGTAAATATCAATATCAAGTTGCTTAATATTGTTAAGAGTTCTTAAAATTATAATGTGTATTGTGAGTTTGAACATAAGACACATAAAATTTTCAGATTATTTAAAAATAAAACTTTCTCTCCCTCACTGTTTACCCTCTCCCTCTCCATTTTTAAAAGCATCTTTAGAAATCAGAGATCCTCTTAAAGCAAGATAGGATGATTAAATTACTTACTGAAATACTTACTGGTTATCCTGTTGTTTTTATTGAAAAAAAATGTCATTAATCAAATGAAATTTTGATGTTTTTTTTTTGTTTTAAAATCAATGACTTATATAGACAATAATAATTTCCTCTTTACATAGAAAAATAATATTGCCAAAATGAAAGCCAAATAATAATGAAATGACAACAAAATCTTAGTAAATCTTTATGTGATTTTTTTTTTTTTTGAGAGGGTGATGAGACCTTATACATGGTGGGCAGTACTCACTTTGTCACTGAACAAAATTCCTAACTCCTCATATAAATATGTGATGTAAATATTTGTACAGGAGAAATAATATAACTATAGATGTTCAGATCATAATTCAATAATTGCATAGAAAGTAGTGCAAAGAATATGTTTGAGATCTACTTAAAAATTCCAGATATACATATAAAATATATCACAATTATTTTTGTTACATTTATTAGGAAATTGGACATACGAAATGTATGATAATGACTCACACAACAAAATTAACATTGACATAATAAATAATCAGTTAAGCAAACTTATTTCTCTGCTTGATTTAAACCAAAATCTTCTAATTTTCTAAGACCAGAGATATGAAGTTCTTGATTACATACCCTATATATTTTAAAAATAATAGAATTTCAACTGTTCAATGAAAAATGTATGGAATCATAAGGTCTAAATATTTATAATTATGTAAATTGATGAACATTAAATATTTATACATTTTAGATGGTAAATTAGAAACATAAAGTTGTATAAAGAACAATTGTTCAAATTTACTTCCAGGGGTTTTAAATGGAAATGGTAAATTTATCTACTCCACCTCAGATAAAATATAATAAAAACAAACTAATATTACACATTTGACAAACGACTCAAAATGTTAAGAAAATGCTATATGAAAAGTGTACTGATTAACATTCTGAGAAGGAGTATATGCAATCGCCTGCTGAATAGGTGCCTGGTCATTAATGAGCACCCATAAAATATGGTCTAGTATCTTTGAGTAATGAAATTCTTATTCCTTTATTATTGAATAAAGCATAACATCCCTCTAAAAAAGCAATAATTTCAGGAAAAAAACATGAGGTACTTAAAATACTAGTTGAATATAGGATGGCACATTTCATTTTCATTTTGTCATTTTAATATGGCATTTTAGAAAAATCAATTCATTTAAAAAATGTTGTTGAAATATTTCAGCCAACTGATGACATGAAAGCAGATGAAAAATACAAAAGAGATCTGCATAAAGTTCAACATTATCCTAAATAATTTTCTCCACCTACATTTTGCCTGAGATAAAGGTTAAAATGATAATGAAAAATGTTTTCCACTGAACTAAAATATACCAAAGGCAGAATTGTTATCATTCCTTATTCCCATTTTGTGCTTCATGTATTACTGTACAATTTCATTATCTTTTTACTAAGATCACCTGAAGGTTTGTTTTTAGAAGTATTTTTCAAGAAATATCAGTTTTACATAGTCTTTATTTTTGCAGCAATTTCTATAAAGAATATAGATTATGATATTTATTTGATATCTTGGGATCTTACTGATGTAAAACAAAAGCTTTAGGTTCTTATAATAAAATTATGTTTCCTTTTATTCTTACACAAAGGTGAAGAATAAAATGGTTTTATTCTTCACCTTTGTGTAAGAATTTTAAAAATTCATTGAACTGAAAAATAATAGAAGAATGACCAGATCAGATGAAAAATTATTACATTGATAAATAAAGATGCCAGTTTTAGGATAAGTGTTTGATGTAGAAGTTCCTCAGTGCAAAGCAATTATTCACAAACATGACTCAAAATTAAAATAAGATGTAAAACTTAATCAAATTAGCAATTTGAAACAAATTAAAATGCATAATGTTGGTAAATAGACTTTGTATTGGGGACTCACACTCTGCAATAAAAAAAAAGAAATACAGTTACCATTTTGAAATTCAAATTTGCAAAATACATTTAAAAAGGATTTAATCCAGACATCACTCTTAGGAAAAAAAATTGAATATAGAATTATGCAAAAACAACATTCAAACAACAAAACAAAATGTGACAGCAGTAAAATGTACATATCATTCATGTAAATATCTATCATCCATCTATCTTTCTAATATTAAAAATAATGCCAAAAGGAGCTTCTCTCTGGATGGGGCTAGTTTGAGTGATGGGTAATTTTTTCATTGAGTTATCATGTATAAGACTATCAGTACAGTTTTATTTGTGAATGTGCAATCATATATGTGTGTGTATATGTGTTTATATACATATTATATCAAAGTATATGTTATATAATGTCTCATCAGTACTATTTTCTCATTGTTTTTGAAGTAGCGTATTAGTCTATAAAATAGATATACTAAATATATTAATGCAACCCAGAATTACTTATAAGTCATTTAGGCATTTTTCAAAGATTTAACTATTACAAACAATGTTCTAATTACTTGCTTGCCTACACCTAGTTATTCCAGAATAATATTTATATAGGAAAGTTTTCTTTTTCAGACATTATGTGTGTTTTACATTTCAAGAAATAATGCCATTGTACGCCTTTTTGATTTTTTCAATTTTTTTTATGTTCATGTAATCATTTGTTAATTATGCTGCTAATATTTTCTCACTCTTTGGAAATAGTCATTTACTTTTTATAGTGTTATGCTACTATTGAAATTTAGGAAAAAATATAGTAGAAATAAGTAGTGGGTTTTAAAAACAGTGGCCTGCTTCTGAAGGCCCCTATGAGAAATAGAAAAATATGAAAAGTATATTTTAGAGCCAGTGATGCCTATGGAAAATAAGAGTTAATAAGAGAATATAAAACTTACAAGACAGGAAAATTTATAAGGTATATCATAGCAATAGAGAGTCTACAAGCAAGCAACAAAGTAATTCACATAAACTGACCTAAATGACAAATGAGCTACAATAATCTAACTACATGCACGTTATAAATAAATAATGACTTTGAAGATATATGGATTTCAGAGTCCTTTTATGGGAAGGCAAATCAAAAATTACTCTGGGCCTTTGTCTAGTATGAAGGTGTAATGTATGGGGTAGCTGAAACATCCCTAGAAAAAAATTGATTCTCACTCAAAGTGCTGCACTAATAATTTTTTAAAGGTAAGTCCCCTTATATTTCTGAAGAATGAAGCCATAGCAGATTTTTCAAGTTAAAAATGTGATATATTATAGTTAGAAGAAATATGTTTTCCATGGTTAGTTCCTGTTTTTTTTTTTTTTTTTTTAAAAAAATCCTAAAAACATCAACTGTTGATAAAAGTTTCTTGAGAAATGCCCCTCAGGAATAACCTCTTGTGTCTTATAATAGATCTATTCATATATGCAGGAATCTCTGTACTACACTAAATCTTCACCCTCTATAAAAATTATAGTGAACAAATAATAATAATGTTTTAGAATAAAATAGACTAGCTGTTAGATTTCTTAGTTGGGAACTTCATGGAGATTTTTTTTTCTTTAAGCCTCAATTTTTCTTCTCTTCAATTTAGACATCGAAACTACAATTTCATGACTTTTTCTGTAATTAAATTAGATGTTAACTATGTAATAAATAGTTTCTGAGTATGAGGAATTGCACAAGATACTGAAGCTAAAAGTAAAAATAAAATATGGGTTAAGTTCCCAAAACCTCAGTGGGTGCTCAAACCCATTGAATCCTATGCATATGAATCCTATACATATGTACAAATTGATTGGTAGTATATACATTGTGAATGATATGCTGGACAAAGGGATAATTTCACATAGAAAAGACAAAGTGAGAAAATGCAAGAAGTCATCACACTACTCAGAATGGCACACAATTCAAAATGTATGAACTATTTATTTCTGCATTTTTTCATTTAATATTTTTGGACTATGATTTCTGTAGGTAAGGTGATACCAAAAATAAATAAATAAATAAAAATAAAACAAGATAGGAGGGACTGCTGTAATTTATATTGAATGAACGGATGAATGAATAAAGTAGATCAGCCCTAATTTCAAGATACAGTTAATGCTCATACCGTAGCACTACCATATCATATGGGCACATCATTTTTATTAAGTTGCTTTTATTCCTCCTCACTAATTATATCACAAGGAAGGAATGGAAGGGCAGTAATTTTGTTTTCCTTCATATATTTTCTCCTTTTCAACTCAATGCCAATTAGTCCTCTTAAGAATTCTAAGGATTTTAAAAATCCTCTCCTAGTTAATTGTGATTTTGTTTCCTTTTCTTCCGATTTCCTCTTCAGTAAGAAAGAAATGAATGGACTTAAGCATAACTAATAACATTGTGCATTAGGATAAATGCATAACTCACTTGAATCAAATGTATGAAAGATGAAAAAAATAAAAAAATAAAAAAATAAACCAAGATAAAAAAAAAACAGAATGAAAATATGTTGTAGATCAAATGAAACTAAGAGACATAACAAATGAAGCATGATTCTAGACTGGATTTTTTTTTTCTTTTGCTTCATAAGACATTGGGAAAATTTATTTGAGTAGGGTCTACATACTAAATGGTAATCATGTGTACATGTTAATTTTCTGGAGTTGTTGGTTGTACTGTGGGTATGGAGTTACAGTTTATAGGAAATATACATTAATATTTATAGGAAAGACAAAAAAAAAGAAAGCAATTTTAAGTAGGTAATAAACATATAAATGCAGAAATAATTCATTTTGAATTCAGGTGATTGACCCTAAGATATTTCTTTACGTTATATATAAATTTGATTGAATTACCCAATTTTATAAAATGATTGATAGTCCAATCTAGTTATATAGATTCCATATATCTGAATTTTTAACTTATTAATTTTGCTTTCACTCTACAAAGATTAACAGGAATAAAATATCTGATAGATGAAAACACTTCAATCCATACAAAATCAGACTTTCAAATGTTAGATGTTACTCTGTGGCAGGTTTTAAAATATTCACACCACAAAATGAAAACATGATGTGCTAAAATATTTGTGTGTGACTGAATTCTAATTTATCTAAAATAAGATACAGTTTTCCTTAAACACAAAGTAACAAGATTCTTCATATAAACTGATTTTCTCTTTACAAAGATAGGAAAAAAGTTATGAAGAAGGTGTTAGAAACACCTGAAAATAAAGTAAACAAGAATACTAGAAAAACTCTAAACAATTCCCAAAGAATAAAATGATTCTTCTTAGTATGGGGGATTGAATTCAGGGGCACTTGACCCCTGAGCCACATCTCTAGCCCTAGTTTGGGTTTTATTTAGAGACAGGGTCTCATTGAATTGCTTAGCACCTCCCTTTTGCTGAGACTGGACATTGAATTCATGATCTTCCTGCCTCAGGCTCCCAAACCACTTGGATTACAGGCATGCACCACTGTGCCCACTAGAGATTCTTGAAAGAGAAAAAGATCCATATAGTTTACTTGGTCAAAATTATTTTTTCAGTTAACATGAGTACAAGGATAATAGTTATTTTTTTGCATAGTTGTTAAATAATGTATGTTTTCATAAGTATTAGGGGATACAAATGTAAATGACAAATATACCTTTAAGTGACAGTAAGTCATAACCACTCTTGGGGTTATGTAAGAGGCAAATTGTGCATTTCTAAGTGAAATGTCTAATGAGAATTATAATAACAATCAATGGTAATTGTTTAATCCTTGTTAAAATAAATGTAACAATTGAGCTCAAATAATGAAACATAAAATATTGAAGAAATTTAGCTTATCAGCATATACAAAGAAAATGTATTACACATACCATAACATACGTGTGTGCAAGTGTACATGTGTGTCTCTTTTCCTTCTTAGAAGTTACCTCAGAATAATCGAGGATCATTTGGTATGGGGATACATTCATGAATGAAGAAATGTAAGGTAAAATATTATATAAAATCATAAGTGTCTATTATGAAATTTAGATCACCTATTTTGCCAGTGGATAGAATATTATATTCACCATCATATATCTGTTTTTTAACCTAACATAAATATCATGTAACATTACTTTGATCATTACACAATAAGGAAGATCATGTATTTTATTTTATAAAGTAGTGATATAATTTATGATTCAGTTAAGCCCATACAACATCCAATTTTTTTACTGATTTTTTATATCTGATACCAATTTCCTCATATATTCTGTTTATGTGTGTATAAACATATTTATGTGTTTAGAAGAGCATATCTGGAAAAAATATTCATATTTGATTTAGATAAAGAGCCCCTTATATTTATAACATAAAGTTATAATATAAAATATAATATAAATTTGTAAGATAGAGGGAGATTCAGGGATAAAAGTGAGACACTGCTAACTTCATTCTTGAATGACTGGCATAAAAGTGCCCTGTTCTAGATACATAGCACATATAGTGACTGGAGTCAATAAATGATACACATGACATAAACTTATCTATCACCCAAACATTTTACATTAACTTGACAATAGGACTTGATTCTGAAGGAAAACTGTGAATAAAAACAAATGAAAAATGTTTTACAGTAAAAGATATGATTAACTTTCATTATGATACCTACTCACATGTCTACATTGTATAAGAAGGACAGTCTATATTAATTACTAGAACTCTAATATTGTCAAACATAATCTTTATTCCTAATTAGATAGCCAAATTTAAGAACTTTTAAAGAACAATTCTAAAATAAGCTCAAAAACCTATACTTTAACATAATTCCTTGAAGAAGAAAACAAATGTTGGGGATTATACATGTGATAACAATTCTTGGCTGGGGAAAAATATTCAGTCTCTCTAATCATCCAGCATGTGGGGTACATGGTGATGAGATGTGATCTCTAAAGGTTTTACACAGCCCCACTGTTGTGGTCCTTCTGGTTGAAGCCCTTAGGTTTTTTCTCTTAGGTTGGCTATCTCTAAATTCAGAATCTTTCCTTAACAGACATTCTATATTAATATCTGCTATTAATTCCTGAATATTCCATCCCAGCTTTGGTCATCCTTATAGAAATCAAGCATTGGCTTTTCAGGGACTGCTTGCAGGAGTTCTGTCTGGTTCAGTTTTACACACTTGCAGCTTCCATGAGTGGGCCCTTGCTGATTTCTGTGATGTCCTCCAGGAATCTTTCCTATTGTCTCCGTGAAAAGCACTTAGCTTCTCTTCAATAGTGGTGATCTCTTCAACAACCATAGTTTCCTTGGTCTCAATTTTATGGATACTTTCCTGGCCAAACTTCAAGTTTTTAAAATTCATCTCTGATTTCTGTACCTGGTTAACATAGTACACTTGGCTAAATGCTGCCAACAATATCAATGCTACCACCTGAATGCTGTGCTGCATTGAAATTTCCTCTGTTAAATTAAATAATCCATTACCTTTAAATGCAGCCTCACAAAACATTTCAGGACATGGGCAGAATGTAGACAAAGCCCTCACGGGAATGTACCAAGAAAGGCCTATAATCCAATTTCCAACAAAGTTTTCATTATCCACTGAAAACTCATGAGCAGTCTTTACGCATTCTTATTTACATTATGGTCTTCTGAGCTCTCACCAGTATCAGCCAGTAGGCCCTATTTACAACATTCTAAGGCTTCTTCATTCAGCATCTCCAAACTTTTCAAACACCCCCCAACCCCCCAAAAAACTGTTCCAAAGGCTTTTGAATCATATGAGCAAGTTAGTCACAGCAAAAACTCACTTCTTAGTATCAGTTTCTATAACTAGTCATGTTTCTATAGCTGACATTCATAACTAGATTCTCCCACTATCCATTCTGCATTCCCTCTGCAGATTTAAATAGCTATTTTTTGATCTTTTGTTTGACAACATTCACATTGATTTTTGTATTTTGTTCAGAATGGTTACACAATTTCTAGAATTATAAGTATAGTCAAAAAATATGTATCACAGTTTTGTTATTTACAAAATTTTTAATTTATATTATACTTTTCTTCATTATTTATATTTGTAGTTAACAAGGCATTTAATCAGTGCCCATCACTGCTTATAAATCTTGACTTTTTACTGGGATATATTTCCTTACATAAGTAGAAACTACCTTAGTATATCTTTTGTTATTTAAAAATAAAGCACACAATTGGTGAATTAAAGTCCTAAACACTGGAGTATGGGCTGATGCATTGTGTTTTTCTGTGAAAGTTTTGTTGTTGTCATAGATTTAAACATAAAATTGTGTAATAAATTCATGATGATATGTTAATTTTTTCCCTCTTTCTACACTGGCACACATAAATCCAGACATATACTCTGTTTGTATTTGAAAATTTATAACCCAGGCTTAAAACTAGGCATTTTTAGATTAAACACATACACATCCCCCAAACACACACACATACACACACACATAAACAACAGTGTAATTCCCATAGCATAAAATCTTAACTTAAATGTAAGTAGGTAAAGTGTTGTGTGTGGATGGGATGATGCACTAGTGTCTTCATAAACTAGTTCAGGTGGTCATCATACTCAGTGAACAATGCAGGAAACATTTCATCTTTGCTGTGTGAAAGTTATGATTGTTTTTCAAATCTTCCATTTAATTGGAAATTATTGCAGTTCCTCCCATTCATGCACAGAATACACAAAGAAGGACTAAATAAAATGCAGTTATTACCATCTGTGGGTAGACAAAGCTCTATGAGAGTTCAATTTATTTAGGTGAAAATGAAAATAATATATTGAATATATATTGTAGAAACTATTATTTAGAGGAAAGTAAAGTTAAATCTAAGCTAAACTAACCAGAAAGAGTAAAAACTTGAGGTATTACAAATATCTGAAAAACAAGGTGACATTTTATATTAGTTCAATGAAAATAGAGCACATAAGTAGAATATCCATCTCATGGGACACACTATTAAAATAATCTTCAATTGTCCTCACCGCCTTACATCCACAGTATTAGGTAAACTTCTCTGATATTGACTATCATTGTGATTTACTTTGGTCAATAAAACAGTACAAACAAGGTGCGTACAAGAGAATTAAAAGCACTTATTTGGGAGGTTTTGCCTTCTGATGTTGTACTTGGCAACTTGTATCACTAAGGTATTTTGAAAGATAATATGGTTCTCCTCAAGCCATCCCTTTTGTAAATTTAGGCTAGTAATAAGAATGAAAATATATCACTATCTGATACAATGACTGGGCAGAATTGGATTTTGAGAGCATTAGACTTGAATGGGAACATCTTAAAACTATAAAAGGAAGGGTTGAGGACATAGATCAGTTGGTAGATTGCTTGCCTCGAATGCACAAGGCCCTGGGTTCAATCCATAGCACCACCAAAAAGAAAAAAAAAAAAAAGTTTAAAACCATAAAAGGAGAGTTATTTGATGTGAGAACTTTCATGATCAAAGATTCGCTCACAAAGAACACTCAGAAATATACATATTATAGTGCTATTATGATCTCAAAGAACTTTAATACACACACACACACACACACACACACACACATATACACACACACACATACACACAAAAGTGATTTATAGTAAATGAGAGAGTCTTCGAGACTCCTTCATAGACAGAGGTCTCAAGACCCAGACAGGTGAGAATTTTACAGAATATCTACATATGTAAGTCATGAAAAACCATCACTTTCCTAGTGTTTCAGGTAGTATCAAAGAATACTTCCTTGAGAGATGCTGACAGGGTCCTGGTTCTACTATCCTGACAATCTGCCATCTATGAGCTTAGATTCTACATGTATCCAACCAGAACCAATTCAAAATAGCAAAATTATTTGACACTATGATGTGGAGAAAATTCACCCAACCTTGGAGTGGTACAATCTGACTATTCACATTTGCAAAAACAAAACAACTCAGACAAGTGAAATAAACCCGATGTGCAGCACTAATACTTACTTACACATGAGTTCCTTGACTCACATCACTAACAACATATATTACAATAAGATCAATCAGTGATTGCATATTAGGAATCAAAGTGAATCAAACTTCCCATTTGGACACCACTATGATAAGAGAAGCCTCTAATTAATAAT
The DNA here is from genome assembly GCF_048772815.1 of Callospermophilus lateralis. Classification (NCBI taxonomy): domain Eukaryota; kingdom Metazoa; phylum Chordata; class Mammalia; order Rodentia; family Sciuridae; genus Callospermophilus; species Callospermophilus lateralis. Next base: position 47,698,624 of record NC_135312.1, on the reverse strand, counting down.
CTAAGCTTCCACTGACAAAACCTGAAAAAGAATAACATATGCCTACATATGAAGAATTTTTTTTAAAAAACATAGATCTGAACAGAAGTGAGTAAAATAGAAAATCTACAGAGGAAGTCAATCTTAACAATTTAGGTTTGTGAAGCATCAAGAAAATTGGAAAACTTTGTTCTAAATAAACAGTAATAAGGCAGAGAAACTCAGTAATGTAAGACCAACTTTTCTGAAATTAAATGAAGGAATTTTTTAACTTTTTTGCATCTATAAATTTAACAATTTATATGATATGAACACTTTTTATAGAAAGACACAAAAAAGAGAATCAATAATTACTTTAAAGTGGAGAAACATGACTAATACAAATATTACCATACAAATGGTTTCCAGAGTTGATTGATTTGTTCAACATCTGAAAACTATTAATACAATAAACCACATTAATAGTATAAAGGACAATAACTATATGATTGTATAAAGAGATATAAAAAAATTGAAAAATAATCCAACATGTGTTTACCATAAACTCCTTAATTACCTAAGAATATAATGGATATGTATAAAACTCACTGCTTTGATTTGTTTTTGTTGTCATTGTTGTTACTGGCCATTAAACAAAAGGATGTTTTACCACTGAGTTATATATTACATCCCTGTCCCTTTTTATTTTATTTTTTCATTTTGAGATAGGAGCTCACTAAGTGGCTGAGGGTCTTCCTAAATTGCAAATTCTGGGCTCAAATTTTCAGTTCTCTTATCTCGGCCTACCAGGTCTCTGGAATTATCTATGTGCACCACCATGTACAATGTTTTCATCATTCTTAAGGGTGAAATATGGTGGGCTTCCCCAAATATTGAAGAGATGGCGAGGATATTTTCTTTTGCCACTTATATTCCTTGTACTTCCTGTTATTTTAGCTAGTATGATAATACAGTAGCAACAAAATAATCTAAATATATCATTTTTTAAAAGTAATACTGAATTCACAGAATAGTACTGTGTGTCAAAAATTACAAAGAATTGCCAAAAAATATGATATAGACAAGTTTATCAAATAATAGTATACAAGTTCTAAATATAAATGTAAAATATATCTTTCTGCATTAGCTATAAATAGTCAAAAGTTGAATTAAGGAAAATATATCATTTGGCATAGCATTTAAATAATACTCATAAAAATCCAACAGAAAAAACACAAGTGTAGTATATTAACATTTTAAAATATTGATGAGAAATACTGAAGACCTAAATAAAAGAAAGACTTTGGTTTTCAATGATTGGAAAGATATCACTACAGTAGTTAAACCCAAATTAATGTATAAATTCAAAACATTAATATGCTCAAAATTTTAAAAACTCACATTACTGAAAAAAAAACCTATAATGTCAAAATTTCAACTCTATAGAAAGGTGAAAAATAATACTGTCCTAACACTAACAATAACAGAAAATGCTATAATCTAGAAAATAGTAACTTTCCTTGAGAGGTTGTAAATTTACCAGTCAATTGAATTAGAAAGCATGATAATCCCATTTGATTTGAGGAAGAACACAGATTTTTTTAAAACTTTGTTTGGCAGATCTTTGATGCAAAATAGTTACTATAAATGTAAGTAGGTACAGATGCAATTTTAATATATTTTAGATGTTGTATGTTAACTACTGATGTGGTTTAACATCCATAAGGACCCCAGATACAAGAAAGGTGAAATAATGAGCAAGCTTTCCCATAGGCCTCTAAGATTGCTCTCAATAAAAAGATTGCTCTCAATAAAAAAAAGTGTGTCTACAGGGAGGAGGCACATGGAAAAAAAAAAAAAAAAACACTGTCTGATTCCCAAATACTTCTTTTATAGGAAATAAAATATTTTAGCAGTTGAGAGAAAGTCAAGGTACCCTTCTGCCATCAAAGGCCAGGAAAATTCTACTACACTGGGGAGAAGCAAAAGCCATTATTATCCATAGAGAAGGAAATTAAACAAAAAGAATACCCCTGACCTAGGTATCTAAAAAATTAGTAGAGCAAAAAGCCTTTGGTCTTTACAGAGGGACAGGAATTTACTCCTGACTTCATAAAAATGGTACAGGAAATTCTCTCAGCTGTTGTGTGTCCCAAACAAAGGTACATTGCAATTTAGAAATAATTTCTGAAAATTTCCAAGAAAGTTTGTCTTTTCCTAAGGCAGGACAATAGTCTATATATTCTCTTAAAATGTGTATAATTTTAGCTTTATATTTAGGTTTCAGTTCAATCTCACATACAGTTATGTGGATAGTGTGAGGAAGGTTCTAGAATCACTTTATTAAGGATGACTGTCCAATAGACCCAACACCATTTGTTTAAAATATTTACAATTTGAATTAGATTACTTTGTCATCTTTGTTAAAAACCAAGTTAGTACAAAAAAAGGAAGAAAAATAAAATATTGGCATAAGGTTTCAGTTATGCCAGACAAATAAGGTCTGGGGATCTTTAGTACAACATTGAACCCCATAGTTAAAAAAAAAAAAAATAGCATTATACAATTAAAATATATTAAAGAGGTAGATCTTTTGTTAAAATGTTGTTACTGAAATTAAAAAAAAAAATAAAAGAACATAATTGTGGCTGTATTCTGAGACTATTTATTTCATTGATTTATATGTTGACACAGGGAACAGTGTAAAACTGCTTAGTTAACAATAACAGAATGTGTCATGAAATCTGGAAATACTAAGTGCTTTCACAAGATATCTTCTTTCAAGAGTTTTGAGTGCTCCAGATTCTCTAAATATCCATTTAAAGTTACAATTAAGCTGCTGAACTTTACATTAAAGGTGATTAAAATTATAATTTGATTATAAACAAATATAATATGATTTGTTTTCCTTTTACTTTTTAGGACAGAATTTCTCAGATTTCTTTGCATTTGGGCTCAAACATTTGACCTCTTCTAGATTGTGGATTATAAGGATAAATTAGGAGTTATTCTTCCATATGTAATGCTTAAAACTCTCACAGAACGTGGTTGTACCTTTCTCTCACATTGAAATGACTGGAACCAAGGACTTTAAAGTAGATTTAAGGACCTTCAGTAAGTTTATAAAAGAGAGTTTCCCCAGAGCCAATAGTTTGTAACAATGTTGATAAAATGGCAATAAAATTTAACTTTGTAAATCAAGTGAGACGGCTTATTGCAGCAACTGAACAAATGAAAAAAAAGCTAAAAATAAGTATCTAAAAACTATTCTGAATGTTAACAAATAGAAACAGAATAATCACAAAGAAAATAACTTGAAAGAGATAAAATGTATTAAAGCAATTATTCATAATTTAGGAAATATGCATGAACCAGAACAACAAAAACAATAGCTAGTTACTTGTAAAGATGAAGGAAAAAAATTAAAAAGAAGGGTATAAAAGGAAGGGAGTGAGAAAGGGAAGGAAGGAAGCAATGGGTATTTAACTTTAGATTAAAAAAATAGAAACCAAAATTGAACTGGAAATTATTTTTAAGATAAGTCAAGAATGTACAACAGATTTCAACAAATGTGAAGATTTTAATGATATAGTTGTTTTATTATAAGTAATTGAAATACACACTATTGACTAATCATACACATGATAATTTATAAATCAATTATCAATTTAATTTATTAAATAAATATTCAAGTTTTCTCTTCCAAAGATATTAGACCATATTTTTCTAAGTGAATTTTATCAAACTACAAATAAAAATATAATTCTTATTTAAGTCAAAAGTGCCAAGAATACTTTCAAAAAATAGACAGGTGTTGTGGCACATGCCCATAATCCCAGTGATAAAGGGAGGCTGAGGCAGAAGGATCTCCAGTTAGATACCAACCTCAGTAACTTGGTGGGGCCCTGAGCAACTAAGAAAGACTCTGTCTCAAAACTAAAAAAAAAAAAAAAAAAATTAAAAGTGTTTGAGTTGTGGCTCTTTGGATAAGTACCCCTGGGTTCAATTAGTGATACCAAAAAAAAATTTTGAAGAATGATATAATTTATTCTGTACACATTGTCAAACTTTGATACCAAAACATTTAAAGGAAAAAATAAGATAATATAGGTGTGGGTCATTAGCCTTGGTATACAATTTATAAAAAAAAAAAATACTTAAAAATTAATAATGCATTTAAAAGATAAGATAAAACTTATTCCAATGCTAAAATAATCAAGATTGCAGTAATGGTAAAGAATAGAAATATAGAACAATGGCATACAAGAGAATAAAGAAAAATTACCCTACATTTATGGTCAATTAATTTTTGACAAGAGTCAAGATAACTAAATGAGGTACAAATAGTCTTTTCAACAAGTAATGTGGTCCAACTGTGTATTCAACAAGCCAAAGGCTAATACTGAACTTCTGCCTCATACCGAATACAAAAATAAACTAAAAATGAATAACAGACCTATATGTAAGAGAGAAATCCTTAAAATCTTAGAATAAAACATGTGAGCAAATCTTCATAAATTTGGGCTAAGCAATCATTTCTTAAATGTGTATGTCATCAAAAAAATTGACTACTAAAGAAAAAAGTACACAAACTGGATATTAAAATTAATAAACCCAGGGATGTTGGTATATGCCTATAATCTTGGCAACTTAGAAGGCTGAGGCTAAACAATAGCAAGTTTGAGGCCAGCCTCAGAAATTTAGCAAAATCCTCAGCAACTTAGCAAGAGCCTATCTAAAAAGAACATTTCAAAAGGGCTGGGGAAGTAGTCAATGGATGCCTAAAGACTTAGGTCTTTGAATTTTCCTTAGAAATAAGAAATCTTCTTGAGTTCCACAAGTTAAGATTTCCTGGTTTACTAGAATGTTAAACAGTAACAGAATACTAATATTATTAACTTATCTGTGAAATACACAGCACTAAACATGAATACTAAATATGAATTGATTCACTTACAGGTTTGTCACCTATAGCTTACTATGAAGTTAGGTGTGTTTATAGACAATCAGATAAAATGTAAATAGATATGTTTTTCAAGAAATGACCAGGGAACAAATTATTTTGTAGGCAAATGCCTTAGCATCTGCAGTTTTCTCATTTGGAAGGTAAATTACCTTGGAAAGATTTTTCTCAAATTATTTTTGAGGATATTATTTTGAGGTGTCTCCCACTAATATATTGGGAGGGGTAGGAATGCATGATCACATTAAGTTGGTCAGTCTTTAGAGTACTCCTTTACCTTGGTTAGTAAGTTCTCTTTTTTAACTACTATATCTGAGGTAACCAAGGCTTAACTGAAGATTACTTAGATTATTAAAAAAACAGAATGAGTTAGTGATAACCGAGATAAAGTATTCTAAGAATGAAATACTCATAACGACTATAAATACACGATCTTTTTTGTGTAAAATTAAAGTGTCTTAGAGGGAATAAGTTAATATGCCTTTTTTCCCCCAGAGTGGCACATTCTTATGGTACTTGCTAGATTTAATAATTAAACAGAAATGGAAATTTTAAGGGGAGGAACACAAGATGCTTTTGTACTAAGGATCATGGCTGAAAAGAGGGGACTTCCAATAAAATAATAATAAAATCATTGGTATATTTTCATTCAATAAAGAGAATTTATTTTTAGCAAATCATTAGTGAGAAATGCCAATTAATAAAATTGTTATGTTTATTTGACAACTTTATTATATTATGAATATTTTAAGACAATAAATATTTTACTTATATAACATTTCTTCCTAGAAATATCAGGGTCCTAAAATTTTTATGAATTTTTTATGAATTCATAAAAAATGTTTTACATATCTAGGAAAAATTATTATATTAAAATATATTAAAACTCATAAAGAAGTAGATAGAAGAAGTCTACAAACAAAATTCCATTGTTCTCTATATGTATATTGAAGAAAATTGGTAGTTTTACACATAAATTTGTTAAGTTTCATATGACACCAAAGTCAAAAATCTAGAATAGTGTTTACAGAAAAATGCCATATTATCATATATAGTAATATGCTGCAGTCTGGCTAGGCACAAAATTACAAGCCACACAAGCAGGAACAAACTTTATTTCCAAAACTCCCTTGAAATGCCACGCACGCGGCCTTCTCCTGGTACACGCGCCACCAACAGGAAATCCCTCCTCCAGAATTCCCTCCTACCGCACTTCCCCAACCAATGGGAACTCTCCTGGAGTCCCGCGAGAGCTCCAAAGTAGCAGGCCTAGGCAGACAGCAGGGTTCTAATCTCCAACTGAAGGCGCATCTTAACATAATATTATCATCTCAATGGCTTGCTGGGGTCACCTTTCAACCAAAAATGCCATGCATCATTTCTACTTGGCTATGGCTCTCAGCATCTCCCCCCTTCTGTTTAATTAAACAACAAGCAATGTGGCTTAGGGACCGTGCCTGTTAGGTTGTCCAATACAACATATGGTTCTTACCCGTCATTGGATGAGCTGACCTCTAGGCATCAGCCTCCTGTCTTAGGTTGGTACCACTGCAATTGGATCATACCCATCACTGACTACTGGTCCAGCATACAGCCATACTTGTGGATAGGCCTTTGCACCAGTGGTGGGGTGAGGTTCTTTGCCTCTCCTCTGTTGGCCCCCAAATTTGGCCTTGGTGCCAGCGGGGGGGTGAGGTTCTTTGCCTCACCTCTGTTGGCCCCCAAATCTTAGACCATCACTAGTAGAAGGGAGGAGGATACAGAAATGCCATGACACCAAGCCAATTGACAGCTCCTTGGAAAAATTGTATCACCAGTGACACCATCAGCAAAGATACACCAGCACTACCACAATTCGTTGCACCAAAAGATAGTTCACAATGCATACAAGTGATACATAGTCCAGGCAAGTTTTGCAAGCAGTTCAAAGCAGAGGAATCCATCAATATGTCCATTTCCTCCCAAAGTAAATCAACTACTTGATTGAGAATTACTTGTTGAGTTATTATTCATTGATGCATCAGTTTATACAGTTTGTTGTGATAACTATCAAAGAAGCTGTAGTTTAGTTTTATCTTTGTCTTCACCGGCACTGGGATGAAGATAGGAATTCTGGCAATGATGCTAAAATAAATTATGTAACATTGCAGCAGGCACTAAAAGAAAGCAATTTTCTAAACAATTTAGTATCCTGAATAGAATTAGATATAATGAAAAGGAAAGGTGAAAGTAAACAAACAGATCTGTTAACCTCATTTTTTCTTCACATCTTAAAACAATCCTCAACAGCTGTTTACCCAATTTAAATTTGACCATTAAAATCACATGAATGAAAAAAAAATCAGGTCCATTTTTTCATGAGCACTCCTCATATATGATATATGGACATACGCACACACAGACATACAACACAAAACACAAGTGTGCACAAAAACATACAACACATAAGACAATAGTAAAGGCCTTGTAGCTTTACACAGGTGAAATCTCCATTGCAATGTTTAAAAACTCCACAGTCAAAAAATAAAAATGATCAGAAAAACTTAACCTAGGTCTGTATGAGCTCAAAAAATAAAATAGAACTTTATGATGTGAAAAAATGCAATAATAAATTAGATATTGAAAAAAGCATCCTAGTTAATCACTGTCGCAGAGGTAAGAATAGCCAAGCTAGAGCTCTGGATATCAGCTGTTATGGATTTGAGTCAAATCATCTTCTTTTTGGTCTGTAGAAATAGCTTTGGTTAGTGTCTCTGGAATCCAAATCGGCTGCTATTCTCCCTGTGGAAACACACAAACAGAACCCCAACTCCAGACAATCACTGGATCAGGACCTTTCCATTGTCCTGTTAGAATATCCTTCCAAAGTACCTTAGGCTTATTACATTTTTTGGACACATATGCCTTTCTGAAGCACTAAGCCCTGGTGAATCCAAATTTAAAAAGTTCAGAGTAAAAAGGGTTATTTTAAGTTTATTTTTGGGGGATATATACTTCCTTCACATCCTTCAGGATCCTTCTAATCTAATACCATTGCACTTCTATGGGGATTAGTTGCCACTCCTAGGCCTCGAAGCATTTGAGTGGCTTGTTGTAATGGCCAATGTTTTGGCCATTCTTGACAAGATATGATGCTAAGGTCAGCACCTGTGTCCAGTAGCCCATTAAATTCATGTCCTTGAATATTTAGTTTTAGCATTGGGCGAGAATCTAAATTTAAAGACAGTATAGCCCAATCTACACCTGTGGAGCCTAATCCCCTGGGACCTCTTTCTACAGTATGACTGGAAAATTTATCATGTAGGCTGGGTATTATTAACAACTGTGCTATTCTATCTCCAGGTGAAATTACTGATATACCTCCTGTAGAACTAGCTATAATTTTTATTTCACCTACATAATGGGGATCAATTACCCTAGGACTTATCATAAGTCCTTTTAGTGTAGAAGAACTGCATCCCAATAATAAGCCTACTGTTCCTTGGGGAAGAGGTCCTTTTACTCCTGTGGGAATGATTTGAACTCCCATCTCTGGAGTTAGTACTGCTCTGGTGGAGGCACAGATGTTCAAACCTGTGCTCCTTCTGGTTTGTCTGATGAGGGATTTAATGGACAATGTGTCCTGGGCACTATCCTGATGGTGTTGCTGTGTTCTGCCATTGCCCCGTATATTTGTGGTTGTGGGCCCCGGAGCATTGGGCCCCCCAATCCGTTTTTTGGCAATGGAGCCTGATGCCTTTCTCCACGATATCGTGGGTAAACACCTGGTCCTTGTCCATTTTTTGATAAAGGAATACCCTCTCTGGTGGTTTGAGAACAACATTCATTAGCCCAATGTCTCCCTCTATGGCATCATGGGCAAATACCCGGTATTTTATTCCTTTGATACCTAGTTTTGTTAAACACTTTTCCTATGGGGCAATTCCTTTTAAAATGTCCTGTTTGTTCACAATTGTAGCATGTTTTTGGCCTGGCATCTAAAGCCTGTTGTACTGCAGCTGCAAAGACTTGCCCTTGTTCATTAATGTCTCTACATAATTTAATATATGTACTTAAATCTTCATGTTTCCATGGTCTAATAACCTCTCTGCAGCAACGATTTGCTTGGTCATAAGCCAGTTGTTTTATTAATGGCATTGCTTGTTTTGTATCCCCAAAAACTCTGGCAGCTGTTTGAATAAGCCTATCTACAAATTCAGTATAAGGTTCATTATCTCTCTGTATTACCTTAGATAATTGACCTTGTAAATCCCCATGTCTTTGTAAAGTCTTCCATGTCCTAACTGTGTCTACAGCAATTTGTGCATATATAGCAGGATCATATTCAATTTGTTGCCGTTGACCCTCATAAGGTCCTTTTCCTAACAACATATATCTAGATTTCTTTGAGGGTAATAAGCTGCTGCATTTTGCCTAGCTGTCTCCCTGCAAAATTCCTCATTGGCAATCTTCCATAACAAATACTGTCCTCCATTTAGCACAGATTTACACATGCTAGCCCAATCTGCTGGCGTCATGTCCAAGTTGGTAATGGATTCAACCATGCTTACAGTGAAGGGAGCTTGGGGACCATAGGTTGTTACAGCCTCCTTTAACTGCTTCACTGTTTTGAAATCTAGAGCACGGTGAATTCGCTGCTCAAGTACAGGGCATGCTAATCTTTGAGGTCCTGTCTCAGGATCCCATCTATCAACTATGGGGGTTTGGGCCACTCAGCTGTCTCTGGAGCTGTTCATTGAATTACGCCCTCTGGTGATAGAACGGTGTTAGTAGCAGCCTCTTGTTGTAGCTTTTTCCCTAATAACCCCTTTTCCTTTAAATTTACTTCCTCTGTCTGACTAGCTCGAGAGAACTTCTCTTTTGCTTGATCTAAAATGTCTTTCTGAACCTCTAACAATTTACTTAACACTCTTTTGTTTTGTTTTTTTTACTAATTTCTAATCTACTATAAAGATAACACAACCCAATAAGATAACACAAAACAAAACCAAAACAGAATGAAACAAAAACAGAACAAAAAATCATTGTATCAATTTTCTCTTCCTCAGGGCCGAACAACTTCAAACCTTGAGCCAACCATTTTTCCCAGTTTGCCTGAGAAAGTTCTAGGGATAGGCAGCTTGAAACAAAAACAAAATAAATCAAAACAAGAACACATTGTTTTTTGAAATGGTCACCCATTCTCTTGCCTTCCCTCAGGGGTGAGCAATTTCACTTACCTCTGAGCTTCAGGCGTTCCCCGTCTGGGCCGCCAAATGCTTCAGTCTGGCTGGGCACAAAATCACGAGCCACTCAAGTAGGAACAAACTTTATTTCCAAAACTCCCTTGAAATGCCACGCACGCGGCCTTCTCCCGGGACATGCTCCACTAAAGGAAATCCCTCCTCCGGAATTCCCTCCTACAACACTTCCCCTACCAATGGAAACTCTCCTGGAGTCCCGCGAGAGCTCCAAAGTAGCAGGCCTAGGCAGACAGCAGGGGTCTAATCTCCAATTGAAGGTGCATCTTAACATAATCATTATCATCTCAATGGCTTGCTGGGGTCACCTTTCAACCAAAAATGCCATGCGTCATTCCTACTTGGCTATGGCTCTCAGCAGTAATACATGGTAGTAGACATAATATGGAATTCCAATGTTTTTAAAAATGAATTTCTGAATTGAAGTTTCACATTTCCAACTTTTTATTATGAACAAATATTCAGAGTATCTTCCTATATAAAATATTCCTATATAAATATCTTCCTATATAAAATATTTATATACAGAGTTATACACACAGAGAGAGAGAGAGAGAGAAAGAGATAGATAGATAGAGAGAGAGGTTTGTAATAAGTAAATGATATGATTGCGGTGAATGACATTTCAAAAATCTATGGGATAACTGCCTGGAAAGCCAGATCGCAATTGATGCCACAGTGTTAAAGCAGAATTTCTTCTGAATTTTTGCATTTTTGCTCTTAAGACCTTTCAACTGATTAAATGATGGCCACACATATTGTCAATCTTTACTTGAGACATATAATTATAGATGTTAAGTATTTCTACATAATATCTTCACAGATACAACCAGGTTTGTGCTAGATTAAATAGCTAAGTACTATAACCATAGCTAAATGGATATAAAACTAATCATTACACTTTATTACAGAAGTTTTAAGAAATCTGTTACAGCGCTACAGATCACTGTATATAAATTAACTTCTACAATCAATGATAAAAGTGTCATATGTACATAAATATTTAACATAGAAATAAAGTTTGCTAAATAAAAGGAAATAATATAGTTAATTTAATGTACTTTCTTCTTTATCTCCACTGGTTATGTGTTTGATATATTAAGTTGTTATACTTGGCAGTGAAACAATTTGTATTTTAGAATCACTGTATATGCAACCATGAGATTATTTTCTTTTATTCATTGCTGAATAATTCTGAATACTGTTAGGCATTTAGTAGGTTCTATTATTATTTTTACATAAATGTTTCTAAATGTAAAAAATTTTAAATAATTATAACACTAAATATTGACAGAGTCACTTAGGGTCATAGTATATTTAGTCTGAATATTCTTGAGTGAAAATCTAGTAGTGCTAGAGTGAATATTTAACTCAAAGACAAAAGACCATGTTCCCTAGTCATATTGACAGCTACTGTATTCTAACGACAATATTTCTGCATACAATTTTAACTTAACTTTTATTCTTCATTTATTGGAAATATGGAGTTAGGCTTTCCATATTTTATTTATTAATTTACTTATTATCTCCAAAAATTATTTTAAGTCCTGATCTGTTCATGTGAAACCTTTTTAAAAAAATGTGAGCATCATTCTTCTCTACTTTCCAGTTAAGACTACTATAATACCAAATGTGACATATAGCACCATCTATCTGAGAAAAGTGGATTAAGTCTCTCCTGCTTATAAAATATCTAACGGAAAAAATCTCAAAGAGAGTAAATAATTAAATATTAAAAATCCCCGTGTGAAATGCTCCACTTTCCGTTAAATCTATAGTCTTTCAAAATCATCCAGTCAGTGAAAGAGTGGGAAATTTTCTATATACTTAATAGCTAAGGCAGTCAATACTTATTTGTAAGTATCATCAGAAAACATAAAAAGATATATGACTCCAATTTGACAGAAAATAAAGCTGATGAATAATCCAATTTGAAAACCTCTCAGGCTAGTGGTAAATCTCCTGATTGAAATTAAATGGTCTAAGCTCCACACTCCAAACAGCAAAATATTATATCTCCTTTCTTTTATAGTATATTTCACATAGATATTAACAGAAATGTGCTATGAAAAATTTCAAAGCATATTCAAACTATTTTACTGACAAAAGAAGATAACATGATTTCAATAAAATGCCATGTTCGCATTCTAAATTACATTTTAATATAAGATTTTTTAAATATGGAGTTTGATGTTTTTGAAAACTAATGGGGAACATCTTCAAAGTTGAATTACAAAATATTTTTTAGTATCTTATCTGTGATAGAAAATAATAAAAATTTAGAAGGAAACACATGAACAAAATTTCGTTTAAGAGTGTTCAAAAGTCTATCAACTTCTTATGAAGTACTTAGAAATGTTTCATATAAAAAAGTGTAAATTTCTAAGGCAATGCTTTGACCTGAAAATACTCTGTAAGTATATAAATTGTACAAAAGAATATATGGTTCATAATAGTCCATGAAGTCACAAATTTAGGAATTTGAAGTTTATCACAATTTTCTACATAGTTATCATTTAATTGATATTTTTGATGCAATTGAATAAAATGATATAGCACTCATTTTTATTACACACTATAGAAAGCATATGGCATTCTAAAATTATGTTTATTGACCATTATAATAATTTTATATTATTTTATTTATGTCATAACTTTTTTTCAAATGTACATTTTTCCATATTTTTATTGGTGCATTATAATTGTACCTAGTGGTGGGTTTTGTTGTTACATAAATCATGGGATTTGTTGTTACATATGCTACCATCTTAATTTAGAATGTTCAAGTTATTTATATCCACTGAACTAATTTATCTCTTTTATTGGAGGTAGGAATTGACCCAGGGTACCATCTATGATAAACAGGTACTCCATCACTACACCACAGGTCCAATACTAAAATCTAAAAAGTACTCATAAAACATGACAAGTTTAACTGGGACAGTTTTCATAGAATGATGATAAATTTCATGATCCAGGATTAGAGTCAAAGCAAAACCAGTTATCTGGGTATAATCATTTAGTTTTGAAGATAGTGCCAAAAAGTACTTATTTCCCTAGTTTTGGTTCTACTATATCATTTTTTACTGAGAATATATTTTGTGTGTATGAATACTATTACTCAAAATATTATTATCAGCCATATCTAATATCCCTTCAGATTTGGCCACCATGAAATATGCATATAACATGTATTCTAGGCCAGATGACCTTTCTAGCCTGGGATGAAGAATGAGAAAATGCACTGACTTGGACACTGAATTAGACTGGTTCTTTCATATTTTTTCTCCTGCCAAATAATAAATAATCATATAAAACATTTACATTGTTCTAAGGTACTGATGGGTGGACATTTGATCTTTCTCTTTGTGTCTTTGCATTCACAGAGTAGAATTTGTTAGTACTGTACAAACATGAGTTATAAGCTCACTTATTGCTATAGCAGTTGCCATTTTAGTTAACTCTAAAAAAGTTTATGCTAAGATATAAAACAATTATTTTTCTACTCAGTGAGTTAATTCATTAAGACTTAAAGTTAACATTACTAGTCTTAAAATTATATTTATACCAATCTCAGGGCAACATCCCCTTAACTGTGTTCAAAATAAAGTGTCAGAATTTTTCCTTCCCTAGGAATCTAAAGATGTTTCTTATGAGCAAGTGTAAAGATAATTATTCTCAAATGGTTTAATAATTTGAAATAAATTATTAACAATTACCCCTAATTTTTTATTTATATTACATTTTAAAAATCTCAATATATAAAAATTATGCATAAGAAATTTGATTACGTAGAATATTTATTGACTTTTTGCTATGATATTATAGTAGAGAATATTTTAGAATTATTCTAAGCATAATTTTACTTTTTAAATAGTTTTTTCTAGTTTAGAACAGTTTTACAGAAAATTTTAAAAGGTAGTGTAGAGTTCCCATATTTTTATCAGTTTTTCCTATTATAAACATCTTATATTATTATTATATATTTGTTACATTTAATGAATCAAAATTGAGTATATTCATATAACAAGTAAAGTTTAGAGATTATGTAAATTTCCTAAGTTTTTAACCTATTGTCACTTTTTTTTTCTTCCATGGTCACAAGTAGGATACATTACATTTATCTTTCTATTGCCTTCTCATGTAAAAGTTTTTAGATTTTTTTTTAATGGCTCTACAGATCCACATGCTCATTGCTGCTAGGGAATCATTTCTTTCTTAATACTTTTCAGGTGACAGAACAAACATATATATTTATGTTTGAACTATTCCATGTATATGTATATACCTATAAATATTTCCATGCATTTTCATCTATATCTTTATTAAGCTAAACATGAGACCATACTGATGTCTCTAATTCTAATTCCTCATTATATGAGTCATTCTGTTTTCCTCATCTTGCTTATCTGCCAACTCTCAACCCACAGTGACAAACCTGGCTCCTCCCATCTGCCATTCTTTTCCATAATTAGTCCAAATCAATATAAATGTGTAAGACTATTATAATTATTAATCTATGCCTCTTTAACTTTTTATCACCTGGAATATAATGCATATGTATGATTATTTACCCATCAATCTTACAAATTTCTCTCATTCCTGAAGTTACTTAGGTCATCATCCAGACCCCCATAACAGTGTGGTTTACTCATACATCTGTACTACAACTAGATTTTCTTATCTCAGAATGCTTACTTTTTTCATCTCCTGATCATATAAGACAATTTTGCTTATGAGTATACATTAAGAATCTTTTTTAGTTCTGTAAAGTTCTACAGATTTTAATAAGTATATAATGTCATGTGACCTCAGTTATAGCATTCTATTGAAGTGAACTACACTAAAAACCACCTTTTTTCTCCTATTCATCCACATCAACACTAACCATTTTAGTGTGTCAAAAATATTTTACCTTTTTTGGGAGATTTACTTTTATAATCAGTGAATAAGGACAATGTTAATGAGGATTAAAACTGCACAAATGGTTCTGAAAATAGAAATGTTAGTCTTATCAAAATGTTTTCTTGAGACTTTTATGAGAGCTAACAGTCTATCAAAGTTAACACAGTCTCAGTCTCATCTTAGAATGTTTATTATGTTCTTGCTTCCAAGACTCTGAAAAAAATATATATATTTATATATATATATATATATATATATATATATATATATATATATATTCACATATATACATATATATCTTTACATATATATGAAGAAAATTGTACTCCAATTGAGATATAAATTTAGTTTTGCAAAATGCTTTTAAATGTACACTTGAGTATGTGAGCCATGCTATATTGCACATTTTTCAAGGTTCACAGAACACCAATTACTTAAATAACCTTCAGTTTTTTAAATATGCAGGAAAGATAAATAAGTAATCTTACCACAGGCAGCATTTTTATAGTCTTCCCAGTGTTTGACAGCTGGACCTCTTTAATATCCAAACCATAACTGATTGGTTAATGCCACCTGTTCAGCAAGAAATTCAAAAGCCATTCATTTGTATAAAATAAACCAGCACATAAATGAGCATACTCTTTGCAAAACATATGAAAAATATATTCTAATGAGAAGTATGAATGGAAAACCAAAGAAGAGAAAGATATGACTATAATATATAATTTTGTAAAGCATTCGATAAAGCATATAAAATACAAAGTTAAGTCTTTATGTCAGCTTCTTTTCCTCAGTACACCACAGTTTGAAAATGAAAGGTGTTTAGAGTAGTGTGATCTCTCACTTACCAGGTGTGCTATGAAAATGTGTTTATTCTCCTAAGTATCCATTCTGCATCACTTAAGCAATATTTAATTCAGGTTTCTTCAAACAGAAAATAATGATATTAATAATACATTTTAAATATGTATTTGAAAAAAATGTTAATTTTTAGAGTAAAATTTATAAGTTACACTAATACCTTTTATACATAAAAATACTAATTTCTTACCACACCATAAACATATATTCTCATCATCATGAACATTTTGTGATTTTCTTTGAGCAGAATTTGATTAATCTTAACAATTCATATAATCTTTATAAATACTATCAGTATTAAAATACAGTTTTCAAATTGCTGTATTGAGAACCAAATGATCCCCTTTTAGCAGTCTGAAACAGCAATCTACTGTGCTCTTGGATTCTGAGCTTCAAGAATTAGAATCTGGGAAGGACTCTACTGGACAGTCATAACTTGGGATGTCTTCTGTTGTTCAGTTACATGTCTCCTGGAGCTGCAATAATCTGAAGACTATAGTGGGTTGGACATCCATAGCGGTATTCTCACATGACTGATGAATGACACTTTCTGTGAACCAGAAATTGCTCCAGCATGGCAGTCTTATAGCATGTGGATTTTATAAACAATCTTTGGGATCTTCCATCAAAACATAACTAAGTAGAAGCTGTATGTTTTTTTCTCCTAGTTTTAAAAACCATAAAGACCATAGTGTAGTCACAAACCTCCCCAGAAACAAAAGAAGGGAATTTAGATGACCAGCTCTTTAGAGGATGAAAGTTCACATTCTAGAGGCATACCTGGAATTTGGGTATGATATCACATCCCTGTGATCCTGGCAATCTGGGAGTTTGAGGCTTAAAGATTGTGAATTGGAGCCCAGTCTGGGCAACAAAGCATTTCAAAAGACAGTGTGTGAGCTAAAATTAGAAATGAATCAGTCCTGTCTTTGAGATTATCTTTCAGGGAAGTTATATGTGAGTTCTGCTTTTTGACATGCTTGGAAAAGTTAGAAGTCTCCAGATAAGACATGCCAGTGATTATTTTGTCACTTCTACTAGTAATTTGAGGACTAACTACATGGAATAAATACGTGAAGTGTAGGGCATTTGCAGAAAAGCAGGTATAGAAGATCACTTTCCTAACAAGGCTGTCACTAAAAACTATTAATAAATGAATAAAGTATAAGAATGTTATAAGGAACATGTATCCAAAATGTTATTCAACTTTCCAAAAGAAGTGAGAGAAAAGAAAATTAAACAACAATGTTTAAAGCAATCAGTTAACAGAATAAATAGCAAAATAATGTGGAAAGGGAAAATATTTTAAAATGCTTTTGAAAATTAGCAGAAAATGCATGAATTGTTCAAATAAAAAGTTGATGTGAATTACTTCTGTGACTTTATTTTCATATTTTAAGAGTTCATTGCTTCAAAAGTATACTATAATTTTGTATAAAAAGGGGAAATTTTAGATGTATAGGTTTTTTTTTTAATTTTAAAACACTTATTTTGCAAGATACATTGTTTCAAACTATAAAATGTTTTTTACTACTTAGTAGTGTCTCTATAATGGTCACAAGAAACAGGTAATTTCATTGCATTCTATCACCTTAAACAAATTCAATAACAGCCTCTTATGTGTGTAATCAGGAATCTACAAAGGCTCATCCCAAAACATATGCAAATATAATTTGTAATTCAGAATGTTTTTGAATTTTAGAATAGTATGTAAATGTACCTGATGTTTTATATTATGTTTTTCAGCATCTTGGCAAACATCCTTATAGTCTTTCTCTGCTTTCTTCTCTCTCTGTCAACCTCTCACTCTTTCTTTCTCTCTCAGTATATCTATATTTATACCTACACAAACATATTCATATGTATATTTTTGTTGTTTTGATATTTATACATATTTATTCTTAAATAACATGTATAAATACACACATTCATATACACACACACAAATGTTGGGTCATAGATGGACTATATGTATTACTGTGGTCTCATAAGATTATGTAACCTAGAGATGGTGCAACCATGTTAGTTTGTGTCAGTGCACTTTGATATTTGTACAGTGATGAAACTGCCTAATGACCTATTTTTCATGACATATCCTTGTCATTAAATAATACATGAATATATGTTAATGAAAGAGAAAAACAAAATTATAAGTATCTATACTTCAGACATAATGTTAACAAAACAAATTATTAGTGAATTCAATCCTAAACAAATTTGAGTTTTTCTCATATTGGTAATATATCATAGGCTGATAAATCCCCAGATAAACTTGAGCAACCCAGCTCTTGTCTCTCCAATTTGCAATTCTCAGAATTCTTATAATTTCTAGGATACCCACAGAAGTTACCCAGAATATACCATCCTGAAGCAATGAGGAATTGTTTGATACATCTCAGGGAATGTCCTCTTTCCTCCTAAAACAGGATATTCTGGAGCATTTGAAGCCAGTAAGCCAATGTTCCTCAGCTGGGATAATATGTGGGGCATGAGCATAAAGAAGTCCATCCACCATAGATAGTTATCCTGAGATCTTTTTGACCATCACACTATGAATCCTAGACTAGTACCATGAGTAATAAAGTTGGCTTGCTCAACTTATGTGAATATCCTATCTCACTAGACTCATGCAAATTGTGAGAACCTTTGCATAGGTACACTAGTTTGGGTATCAGAATTTGATTAAGTTATGCTTCAATTTAATTTAGACAGTTCAGGCAAATTATTAAATCTCTCTTGGTTTCTTTAAAATGATTATTTTGATTATAAAATGAGAATGTGGACTATCTGGCCTCTCCATTCCTTTTGGTCTAAATGTGTTTAAGAAGCTTAACATCACTATTTTTCTTGAATACATTACATTAATCATGTTTAATAAAATATTCACTACCAAGAATAAATCTGGACCAAGATAAGGAAATTTTAATTAGAAAGATATTGAAATATGGGAGAATAATCCAAAGTCAAGAACTGCAAGCATCTCAACTCAAACACAAGGAGGCATTTCATTTATAGGAAGGGATGAGAAAGGTGTATGAAGAAGTCAAGTAAACAAGGGGAAATGATCAGTGCTTAAAACAGAAAAGTATTCCTCTGTGGTTAGTCTATTCTGATAAGAGAGCCATCTTCTCCGAGCCCTTTCTTTTCTAAATGCATGTTCAGGCTTCAGGCAAGCAGAAAGCAGAAATGTTTAGAAAGGAGAGTACCCTTACCAAAATTCCATCAACGTATGGTGGAGGGTGAGAAATGGTTGAGCATAAAAACTCGATAGCCACTCTTCCTCATATAGATGAGTCTCCTTCTTTTGAGTATCAAAGCTCTTTAAAACTTTCTTTTTAGGGATCACAGAAGCTCTAGGTTACCCACACACACACATACACACAAACACCCATCTATATACATATACACATGTATATATAAATAAATGCATGCATATATTTATGTATACATGTGTATGAATATACATATATATGTACATATATATATATTTTACTTTTAAATGCACTTTATTTTTTAGAACAGTTCACAGCAAACTTAAACAGAAGATGTAGAGAAATATAATATACTCACTCTATCCACGTACACACCACCTCTCCCATTTTAAACATCCTATGATAGAGCAGCACATTTGTTTAATTGATGTACTTACCCTGACACATCATTACCACCAAGGTTCGTATTATAGCAGATAAAGCTAGATAATGGAATATTATTCATCACTAAAGAGAAGTAAACCAATAAATCTTGAAAAAATAGAGGAATCTAAAAATCTGTTATTTTGATGATCAATTTTTGTACAAACAATATAGGAATAAATCTTTTATATTTCAGAAAATTAGAATTTTTTATTATCATCATTCCTTTGGTACAGTATTATTTGGAAGTTGTTGACAGGAAAGATAGAATTATAATAGCTATAGATGCCAGTAAAGGGACATTGTAATTAGTCATGCACTGTATAACAATATTTTGGTTAATGATAACAGAACTTGTTTATCAGCTCCAGAAAGTCTTCTGGTAATACTTTTAGGGACTTCTAAATAAAGGATTATATCATCTACAAACAAGGATAATTTGACTTCTTCCTTTCTTATTTGTATCCCTTTTATTTATTATTATTTCCTGATTACTGTGGCTAAATTTCAAGAAAGAATTGTAAAAGTTGACAATTTTGTTTCTGATTTTAGTGAAAATGCTTATAGATTTTCTCTGTTTAATATGATGTTAGCTTCATGTTTGTCCTATGAGCCCTAAATAATATTGAGGTAAGATTTTTTTTCATCCTTAGATTCATAAGGGTTTTTGTAGTAAATTTTATTAGAGGCACTTTCTGCACCTATTTAGATGATGTTATTTTTGTCTTACATTCCATTTATGTATTGTATGACATTCATTGATTTGTATATAAACAATCCATGTGTTCTCTGAATGAAACTGCCTTCATCATGATGTATGATTTTTGTGTGTGTATATGCCAGGGATTCAACTCAGGGGCACACGACCGACCACTGTTCAATATCCCCAGCCGTATTTTGTATTTTCTTTTTTTTTTTTTTTTTTTTAAATTAATTTTTATTGTAGGTTGTTCAAAACATTACATAGTTCTTGATATATCATATTTCACACTTTGATTCAAGTGGGATATGAACTCCCATTTTTACCCCATATACAGATTGCAGAATCACTTCAGTTGCACAACCATTGATTTACATCTTGCCATTCTGGAGTCTGTTGTATTCTGCTGCCTTTCCTATCCTCTACTATCTCCCCTCCCCCCTCCCCTCCCCTCTTCTCTCTCTACCCCCTCTACTGTAATTCATTTCTCCCCCTTATATTTTCCCCTCACTTCCTCTTGTATGTAATTTTGTATACCCCTGAGGGTCTCCTTCCATTTACATGCAATTTCCCTTCTCTCTCCCTTTCCCTCCCACCTCTCATCCCTGTTTAATGTTAATCTTCTTCTCATGCTCTTCTTCCCTACTCTGTTCTTAATTACTCTTCTTATATCAAAGAAGACATTTGGCATTTGTTTTTAAGGGATTGGCTAGCTTCACTTAGCATAATCTGCTCTAATGCCATCCATTTCCCTCCAAATTCTATGATTTTGTCATTTCTTAATGCAGAGTAATACTCCATTGTGTATAAATGCCACATTTTTTTTATCCATTCGTCTATTGAAGGGCATCTAGGTTGGTTCCACAGTCTTGCTATTGTGAATTGTGCTGCTATGAACATGGATGTAGCAGTGTCCCTATAGTGTGCTCTTTTTAGGTCTTTAGGGAATAGACCGAGTAGTGGAATAGCTGGATCAAATGGTGGTTCCATTCCGAGCTTTCCAAGAAATCTCCATACTGCTTTCCAAATTGGCCGCACCAATTTGCAGTCCCACCAGCAATGTACAAGAGTACCCTTTTCCCCACATCCTCGCCAGCACTTGTTGCTGTTTGACTTCCTAATGGCTGCCAATCTTACTGGAGTGAGATGGTATCTTAGGGTGGTTTTGATTTGCATTTCTCTGACTGCTAGAGATGGTGAGCATTTTTTCATATACTTGTTGATTGATTGTATGTCCTCCTCTGAGAAATTTATGTTCAGGTCCTTGGCCCATTTGTTGATTGGGTTATTCGTTATCTCATTGTCTAATTTTTTTAGTTCTTTGTATATTCTGGATATTAGGGCTCTGTCTGAAGTGTGAGGAGTAAAGATTTGTTCCCAGGACGTAGGCTCCCTATTTACCTCTCTTATTGTTTCTTTTGCTGAGAAAAAACTTTTTAGTTTGAGTAAGTCCCATTTGTTGATTCTAGTTATTAACTGTTGTGCTATGGGTGTCCTATTGAGGAATTTGGAGCCCGACCCCACAGTATGTAGATCATAGCCAACTTTTTCTTCTATCAGATGCCATGTCTCTGATTTGATATCAAGTTCCTTGATCCACTTTGAGTTAACTTTTGTGCATGGCGAGAGAAAGGGATTCAGTTTCATTTTGTTGCATATGGATTTCCAGTTTTCCCAACACCATTTGTTGAAGATGCTATCCTTCTTCCATTTCATGGTTTTAGCACCTTTATCAAATATAAGATAGTTGTAGTTTTGTGGATTGGTTTCTGTGTCCTCTATTCTGTACCATTGGTCCACCTGCCTGTTTTGGTACCAGTACCATGCTGTTTTTGTTACTATTGCTCTATAGTATAGTTTGAAGTCTGGTATAGCTATACCGCCTGATTCACATTTCCTGCTTAGAATTGTTTTTGCTATTCTGGGTCTTTTATTTTTCCATATGAATTTCATGATTGCTTTCTCTATTTCTACAAGAAATGCCGTTGGGATTTTGATTGGCATTGCATTAAACCTATAGAGAACTTTTGGTAATATCGCCATTTTGATGATGTTACTTCTACCTATCCATGAACAGGGTATATTTTTCCATCTTCTAAGATCTTCTTCTATTTCTCTCTTTAGGGTTCTGTAGTTTTCATTGTATAAGTCTTTCACCTCTTTTGTTAGGTTGATTCCCAAGTATTTTATTTTCTTTGAGGATATTGTGAATGGGGTGGTTGTCCTCATTTCCATTTCAGAGGATTTGTTGCTGATATACAGGAATGCCTTTGATTTATGCGTGTTGATTTTATAGCCTGCCACTTTGCTGAATTCATTTATTAGCTCTAATAGTTTCTTTGTAGACCCTTTTGGGTCTGCTAGGTATAGAATCATGTCATCTGCAAATAGTGATAATTTGAGTTCTTCTTTTCCTATTTTTATGCCTTTAATTTCTTTCGTCTGTCTAATTGCTCTGGCCAGTGATTCGAGAACTATGTTGAACAGAAGTGGTGAGAGAGGGCATCCCTGTCTTGTTCCAGATTTTAGAGGGAATGCCTTCAGTTTTTCTCCATTCAGAATGATGCTAGCCTGAGGCTTAGCATAGATTGCTTTTACAATGTTGAGGTATGTTCCTGTTATCCCTAGTTTTTCTAGAGTTTTGAACATAAAGGGATGCTGTACTTTGTCGAATGCTTTTTCTGCATCTACCAAGATGATCATATGGTTCTTATTTTTAAGCCTATTGATGTGGTGAATAACATTTATTGATTTCCGTATATTGAACCAGCCTTGCATCCCAGGGATAAATCCTACCTGATCATGGTGCACAATTTTTTTGATATGTTTTTATATCCGATTCGCCAGAATTTTATTGAGGATTTTTGCATCTAGGTTCATTAGAGATATTGGTCTGTAGTTTTCTTTCTTTGAAGTGTCTTTGTCTGGTTTAGGAATCAGGGTGATGTTGGCCTCGTAGAACGAATTTGGAAGTTCTCCCTCTTTTTCTATTTCCTGAAATAGCTTGAAAAGTATTGGTATTAGTTCCTATATGCCCCAAACAATGGTGCAGCTATGTTCATCAAACAAACTCTTCTCAAGTTCAAGAGTCTAATAGACCACCATACAATAATCATGGGAGACTTCAACACACCTCTCTCACCACTGGACAGATCTTCCAAACAAAAGTTGAATAAGGAAACTATAGAGCTCAATAACACAATTAATAACCTAGACTTAATTGACATATATAGAATATACCACCCAACATCAAGCAGTTATACTATTTTCTCAGCAGCACATGGATCCTTCTCAAAAATAGATCATATATTATGTCACAGGGCAACTCTTAGACAATATAAAGGAGTAGAGATAATACCATGCATATTATCTGATCATAATGGAATGAAATTGAAAATCAACGATAAAAGAAGTAAGGAAAAATCATGCATCACTTGGAGAATGAACAATAGGTTACTGAATGATCAATGGGTTATAGAAGACATCAAGGAGGAAATTAAAAAATTCTTAGAGATAAATGAAAACACAGACACAACATATCGGAATCTATGGGACACATTGAAAGCAGTTCTAAGAGGAAAATTTATTGCTTGGAGTTCATTCCTTAAAAAAAGAAAAAACCAACAAATAAATGATCTAATACTTCAACTCAAAATCCTAGAAAAAGAAGAGCAAAACAACAGCAAAAGAAGAAGACAAGAAATAATTAAAATCAGAGCTGAAATTAATGAAATCAAAACGAAAAAAACAATTGAAAAAATTGACAAAACTAAAAGTTGGTTCTTTGAAAAAATAAATAAAATTGACAGACCCTTAGCCATGCTAACAAAGAGAAGAAGAGAGAGAACTCAAATTACCAGCATACGGGATGAAAAAGGCAATATCACAACAGACACTTCAGAAATACAGAAGATTATCAGAAATTATTTTGAATCCTTATACTCCAATAAAATAGAAGATAGTGAAGGCATCGATAAATTTCTTAAGTCATATGATTTGCCCAGATTGAGTCAGGAGGATATTGACAACCTAAACAGACCAATATCAATTGAGGAAATAGAAGATACCATCAAAAGACTACCAACTAAGAAAAGCCCAGGACCGGATGGGTATACAGCAGAGTTTTTCAAAACCTTTAAAGAGGAATTAACACCAATACTTTTCAAGCTATTTCAGGAAATAGAAAAAGAGGGAGAACTTCCAAATTCATTCTATGAGGCCAACATCACCCTGATTCCTAAACCAGACAAAGACACTTCAAAGAAAGAAAACTACAGACCAATATCTCTAATGAACCTAGATGCAAAAATCCTCAATAAACTTCTGGCGAACCGGATACAAAAACATATCAAAAAAATTGTGCACCATGATCAGGTAGGATTTATCCCTGGGATGCAAGGTTGGTTCAATATACGGAAATCAATAAATGTTATTCACCACATCAACAGGCTTAAAAATAAGAACCATATGGTCATCTCGATAGATGCGGAAAAAGCATTCGACAAAGTACAGCATCCCTTTGTATTTTCTTTAAAAACAGGGTCTCATTGAGTTGCTTAGGGCTTCGCTAAGTTGGTGTTGCTCTGGCTAGCTTTGAACTAGCTATCCTCCTGTCTCAGCCTCCTGACGGCCTGGGATTACAGCTGTGTGCCACCACACCCAGATGTGTATGATCTTTTTAATGTGTACTTGCATTTAAATTGTTAATATTTTATGGAAGCTTTATTCATCTATGTTTATTGAGGATACTAACCTGTTGTTTTATTTCTTTAATTATCTGTATCCTGTTTGGTATCAGTATAATACAGGATTTATAGAAGTAATTTAGAAGTGTTCTTTCATTTTTGATTTCATGGAATAAATTGAGGGCATTGGAATTGGTTCTTCTTTAAATATGTGGTAAAATTCAGCTGAGAATTCATCATGCCAGCCTTCTCTCTCTTGGAGGTATTTGATTAATGCTTGTTGTGGTTTGGATATGAGGTGTCAACCCAAATTTTCTATTAATGGAGGAATATTCAGTGGTGAAATTATTGGATTATGGGAATGGTAAACTAATTGGTCTATTTTAGTTGGAATAGACTGGTGAGACTTGTCAGCGTGTGGGAAGTAGATAAAGGAAGCTGGTCAGTGGGGGTATGGCCTGAAATGAAAGTTATGATCCCTTCCCCGGTTTTTCCCCATTCACTCTCTTCTTCGTGATCCTGCCATGTACTGAGAAGTTTTCCTCTGCTGGGTCCTTCCTCTAAAACAATCCTTCAATCTCATTGTATGTAAGTGATCTGCTTGGGTTTCTATCTCCTATTCAGTTTTGGTGGGTCATATGTGTATAAAAATTTGTTCATTTCTTCTAGACTTGCTAATTTATTTGATATATTAATTTTCAAAATGTTCCCTAATGATCCACTGGATTTCACTTGCATCTTATAGTACCCTCATTTTTCATCTCTAATTTTATTAATTTGGGTCTTCAACTTCATTTATTTATTTACTTATTTATTAGTTAGTTAGTTTGGCAGATTTTATCTTTTTTTTCAAAGAATAAACTCTTTTTTGTCCTTTATATTGTTATTTTGGTTTCTAGTTTATTATTTCATGTCTAATATTCATTATGACCTTATCCTACTTGCTTAGGATAGCCTTGTTTTTGTTTTTATAAGACATTAAGGTGAATAATTGGGTCATTTGTTTAGTACCTTTCCTTTAGTAAATATAGTCACTCATAGCTGTAAACTCCCATCTTATCTCTGCTTTTCCTGCATCACAGAGATTTTGGTATATTATGTTTCCATTTTCAATTTATTCTAGATAGCTTTCAATTTTTCTTTTCATTTATTCAATAATACAGTCATCATTTGAAATTTTTTATCAATCTTCATATATTTGTATAGTTTCTATAGATTTTCATTTTGCTGATTTCTAATTCCATCCCATTGTGATCTGGAAAAAATGTAAGAGTGTTTTGTTTGTTTGTTTGTTTGTTTGTTTGTATGACTTGCTTTATAACCTAATACATAATGATTTTTGGATAAAATTCCATGAGCAGCTGTGAAAAATGGGTATTCAGTTGTTGTCAAATAAAATATCCTATAAATACCTATTAAGCCTACTTGATCTAGGTTTAAATCTGATGTGTCTTGTTGAATTTCTATTTGGATGACCTGTCTTTTAGTGACCAGGTATATTGAAACATCTCACTATTATTGCAAGGGAGTCTATCAGACACCTTATATCAAATATTATTTGTTTTATGAAATATTATTTGTGTTCTGAAATTCAGAGCATAAATATTTATATACAATCTGATAACTTCTTGGGGATTTTTTCCTTTACCAATGTTTAATGATCTTCTTTACCTCTTTCGACTAATTTTTGCTTGGAGTATGCTTTCCCTGATATCACTGTGGTTATTCCTCCTTGCTTTTTATTACATTTGCATGGAATATCATTTTCTATCTTTCCACCTTGAGCCTGTGGATGTCTTTGTCTCTGAGATGTGTTTCGGAGACAACATAAAATTGAACATTATTTTTTAAATGCATCAGCATGTCTGGGTCTTTTAGTTGGAGAATTTAGATATGTTACTTCCTGTCATTTTATTTTAATGTCTGATTCATTCCTAATTCTCATTTTTTAATTTGTTTCTCCAGTGTGGTTTATTCTTCTCCATGTTCTCTGTGTTAATTTTCTCTTCCTCTTCTTTGTATATGATTTAAGTACCTTCTGCAATTCTGGCTTTATAGTTATGAATTAATTCAGTTTATGCTTATTTTATTGGTTTTTTAATCTATTCTTCATTTTTTAAAAGTAATTTTGTTGGGTCTGGGTTGAGGACCAGTTTTTTCCCCCAATAGCTTGAAATACATTGTTCTATGCCACACAGGCTTTTGGAGTGTCTGCTGAGAAATCTATTGTTCTGATGGATTCTATGCCATAAGTTATTTGGTACATTTTTTATGCAGTCTTTAAAGTGTTTTGGTTTTTGGGGGGAGTAGGGGAGTTAGTTTCTTAAGTATACTATATTGTGAAGAAGTGCTTTTCTGGTCTTATTTGAATTTCAAAATACCTGATGTATCTATATGCCCATATCCTTACCAGTATTAGGGAATTTTTCTGTTATTTTAATGAATATGCTTTCTATGCCATTTCTCTGTGTCTTATTTTCTTCCTCGAGGTCTATGATTCTTCAGTTTGTCTGTTTAATTTTGTCCCAGAGCCTCTTAATCTTCTTTTCATACATACTTTAATTTTTTCTTTACTTTTTGAATTTTTTTTTAATTCCCATGCCTTATTTTTCAGTCCTAGTATTATTTATTTTTCTTGAAATTGTCTCCTAGTGAGATTCTCCACTGAATTTTTAATGAATAAATTGAGCTTTTTATTTTCAGATTTTTATCTGATTCTTTTATGGAATCTCTGTCACTTTATTGAAGTTCTCTTCCATATCCTGCATTTTCACTTTAAATGCATTCCTTAGGTCTTCTTTTAGTTCATTGATTATTTCTAACAATCAACTTTTTAATTCAGTCTTCCACTTCAATGGCTCCAGATGTGGTTTTTTAGAGAGTTTTGAATTTCTGGAGATATTTTATTTCCATTATTTTCTCATAATGTCTTTTGAAATTTACTCTTACTTTAGGATGGATATATCTAGCTTTGTTACATGAGGTTTTTCTAGTCAACTATTTTTTCTTTATGATGTACCCTGGGATGGGGGTTTATGTAAGCCTCAACATACCCACTTAACATGATCAAAATGCTATATTTAAATCTCCAGTTCTGCTTTGAGAGGAGAAAATAACCATTAGTAACAGCTACTACTTAAAAGTATATCACAGGTTAATATATGATAAAAGATTATTAAAGATCATCTCTGTCATTCCCTTAAAAAATACATAGTGATAACACAAAATAGACAGAAAAATCAGGTATTAGAAAAACTAAAATTAATATTAAACTATTAGAAATTAGAGGGAAACAGAAAAAAAATAAGAAAAAAGGAAAATAAAAGTATGGTTAAGGAAAGATGGAAAGAAGAAAAACAAGAAAAGAGAAAAAATGAGAACAAATACAAATGGGAAAGCAGAAAAGAGACAGAAAGTGTAATCAACAATTAAAAATATTTAAAATTATCTAAAATATAAACTAACAAGTAATGGTGGAAAAGAAAAGAAACCAATACATATTGAAAAACAGGCAAATTCATAAAACACACATATTAAAACAATAAAATTCTCCTTGTCAAGGTGTTTAACATGTGAAGACTTCTTTTAATAATTTCAGGTTTTGAAATCAGCCAGATATAAGAGGTGTGGCCATTTTCCAAGACATTGCTATATATTCTCTGTGTGGTTCTGATTATGAAGACAGAGTTTGAAACATTTGATTGGGGGCTAGGATGGGAGTATGTGTATTTATTTTTTCCAACAATTGGAAAAATTTCTTGCTTTAAAAAGCTGTGGAAAGTTCAGTCTCTGTGACCTATATATCCCCTATCCCCCTTATCCTCAATTGGCAATTTGTGGGTATTCTACTACAGATCTATGAAACATCAGAATACCTAGGGACGTGTAATTTCCAGTTTAGTAGCTGAAGGCCTCTTTTGGAGGTTTTTTTATAATCAAGATTTTCTTGGTGATAGATAAGAAACACTGTGGGCCAGGATTAATCACAAAGGCTTAGCCTTGCACTCGTCC
Organism: Callospermophilus lateralis; assembly: GCF_048772815.1. Lineage (NCBI taxonomy): Eukaryota > Metazoa > Chordata > Mammalia > Rodentia > Sciuridae > Callospermophilus > Callospermophilus lateralis. Next base: position 47,669,666 of record NC_135312.1, on the reverse strand, counting down.
TCTAGATCAGACATAGAGGCTCTGAATATTCCACCGATGGCATGGGAACTGATGACCTCTTAGGTTTACACAGGGGCTTATGCTCAGAAGTGCCCTGTTTAGATAACGAAACCTTCTTTGGCACTGGTAGGGCACTTTTTGTTTTCCCAAGAGCTCAGTTTGTGGAAAGAGGCGATGTATCCAAGTGGTGGAGTGGGCTCTGCTCCATTTCTTCTACATGCTAATTGGTTTTGATAAATAAAACTTTGCCATTGGTACAGAGCTGGGGCCTTTTGGAAAACTGAGGCAGCACAAAGACACCCCCCCATTTCATGATTCTTGCAATATAGTTAGAAAATTTCCACATGTGTCGCTCCGAGTAATAAGCATGAGTTTATTGAAGAGGTTAGAAAAAGGGAAAAGGGACACTCTCAAGGGAGAGAGCAGGTACTCCACAAGAGGAGAGGGATAATATGCCTCTCCTACACTCTTATTTTATTTGGAACTCCAGAGAAGTTTACAAAGAGTCCCACCCAGGCTCAATTTTTGACTTTTGACTGATATCAGGATAACATTAGACTTTTAAGTCTTCACTGTCAAGAAAACTCTAGGTCACCTTAGCCCATGCTGACCAGTTCTATTGGATTCTTAAGCATACGTTCTTGAGATTTTATATTAGGATGAGTTATATTTTTCTCCCTGAGTTTCAGGATCTGATCTATGAAAATGTACAGAAAAATGTCCCCCTTCAGAGTAACTTGGGTTCCTCTTATTGACATATCACCTTATCTGCATTTCTCCTGCAGATAATAGGTAGGCTTCTGAGAAATGTGATATAACCTGACACCACTTAAACCAAGCAGGACTGCAGGTAAACTGCTTCTTGGGGGAAAAAAAAAAAAAAAACGTGAGGGTCAGCATAGTAGGCCTATGTTAGTCCCCTATCGCCATGATCTCACTGGACATATTATTCCTATGGTTTGCTACCAGGTAATTCCTCCATAGTAATATTTGTTGCAATCTTCAGGGGGGGCGGGGTGAAGATACATGGGATTATATTTCCCTAAAGTAAGGATTTAGCTTTTGGGAGCTCCAACAAGATAGAGTGCTGCCTCAGTTCTTCACCTATAAATTGAGAAAAATGAGGGACTTCCCATGCAGTTGCAAATTGTTCTGTTTTGTGTTCAACTAAATTTAGAATGACTTTCTCTTGTGCCACTGTCTTTGTTTTAATTTTGCCAGATATGTCTTTCTTTCTCTCCATTTGTTTAATCACTCCTCTGATTTGCCCTGTTAGTGACCAGTGCAAATTTAAACTTTACTAAATGTTTTCAATTTCTATTCCAGAAACAAGAATCTCTGAGACTTTCCAATCTCTGGCTGCTCCATACTGAACTTTAGTACATTCTCTCACTGGATAGTTGTTCTCCAAGCATTTCAATTCTGACCTGGACAGGAGCTGAGACATACAACCTGCTTCTACATCACACGTTTCTAAGACGGTCATCATTCTGATTTTAACAATGGGTAAAAGATATAAAGAGAAAGGTCAAACTACATGTTCACTACAGAAAAAAAAAATATGTTTAAGTGAATCATAAATGTTCTGCTCATATACTGAATAAGCATATTTCAAAATGTCCAACTATTAACTTTATTTTTCCATATATTTTAATGAACAATGAGTTCATGCAAATAAAAGGCATCTGGATCTGTGAACTTCTTAATTTAAAAATATTTGAATGTTCCATTTATTAATACATGTGCATTATACAAATACTACTTTTTCTATGTTTGTATTTCCTTGTTTAATACTATTCATTTTTATATTTTTAAAGTTTAAATTACTTAATATTATATTATTTATTATATTATAATAATATCTACTGGAAATTATACTCACTTAAAATCAACTTGACAACTATAGTTACATCAAGATTTATTATTGTAAGTGTTTAAAGTGAAAGGGTATTGCAGTGAGCCATGTATCAAAACTTAGTTTTAATTTTAAGAAACTAGCAATATAATTGTTGCTTAGTTTTATTTTTACTTTTTGTTAGAGACAAGACAATAGTTGTAGTTTTCTAGCTTCTAGAAGAATAAAATTAATTCAAAATTATATGAGAAATAAACTTTCTTATTCTTGCTTTCTCTTTTCTGTTATGATTTTTTCTAATACAATTCTGAATACCAACTTTATCATTATATTTAATTAAATGTTTTTAGATATTTCAAATATTATTTTCCACTATTTTCTAGTCTTTAGGGTAAAGTCTATTTTATATCATTTCATTAACTATGGAAAGTATTTATATTATTTCATTAACTACAGAAAGTAGGGTACATATTAAACCTGCAAAGTTGAGCTTATATTTTGTTCTTACAATATTTGTGATTTATTTTGCAATGATTTTCAAACTTTTACTGGTTCAGTTATTTAAAACATATAATTATTATACATACATAATTATTTTAGGAGACTATAAAAACTGCAGAAAATAAACTGACATTAATTACCCTAAATATATCTCTAAATATTTTATCTCAGGATTCATTAACAACTTTGGAAAAAAAACTTTCTGAACATAAGTTGAATTATATTAAAATAGCTTTTATGTTATTGTTTACTGAAATCTGCTTTCTCTTTATAAAGTAATTTTTCTTACTGAATATATTATCAAGATTGGCTATTTGTATATTCATTAATTGACATAGATTTAGGGATTTTGTAATATCTAGACCTGAAAAGTAAGTTATTCTGGGAATACATATCATTCATTAGGCACTTCATTCAACTGTTATACTATGATGAAGAATTTATACATGTAATATATATTTCTAATGTCAATTTTACAAATGATATATTTTATACTTAAAATTGAGGTATTATAGATTACATAATTTTGGAAAAGTTAATAAATAAGAGTATAAGTTAAGTACCAGCATATTTAAACACCAGATTGATTTTTTTTCAGTCCTAAATGACATGATAGTTATTCAATAGATATGATATAATCAAGAAGACCAACTAAATATGTCATTATATATATTCATAACTGAGAAGTTGATAAAATCTCTTTGGAGATTCTTAAAAGATAAATATTGAAATATCCACAGTATGCATACTGTTTAACTGTCTTAAAATTATTTTATAAATGTTTGACCTGTGGTATTTTTCAATACGTTATTAGAAATTGAACTTTAATCACTTTACTATCAGTTTGTTAAACAAAAAATTTAAATCCAATATTGTTCATTTGCTTTATGGTTTACATTCAAAATTTAAGCAAAACATTTTTATTCTTAGATGGTTATTAAAATAGGAACTATCAAATATGAAAGTTAATGTAAAGCTACATAATTAGAAAATATAAAAATAATATGAACCTTTGGTTAATAGTTTACAATATCTTCAATTATTGATACAATCTCATCCCCCAAAATGTTATTTGTATCCTCAGTTTGTATGACCATGTACAGAAAGTTACAACCCATTCAAAAATAGACTTTGTTTTGAATATTATCAGTTTTACTATTAGGAAAATGTTTATTTAGAGAAATCAGGTGACTTGTATAAGGTTACCAATTTTTTAACTGGATTATGTTTTAAAACTGTTATGTTAAAAAACAACAACTGTGTGGGCTAGGGATATAGCTCAGTTGGTAGAGTGCTTGCCTCACATGCACAGGGTCTTGGGTTCCATCTTCAGCACCACAAAAAGAAAAAAAATGATATTTTTCATTGTGAAATAGCAACTTGGACACTTGTGCCAAATAAATTATTGATTCAACTACATTATATGATAGATACATGAGACAGTCCTCTTTTCTTATCTTTAATTTGCCTGTGAGTACTTAATTTATTTCAACATCATCCAGTTAAAGTATCATTTACTTTCTATTTGACCACTACTTAGGTACATATTTTGCTTATAAACTTATTAACTTTTTATGTGCAGCATTGCTTGGATAGTCTCAAAATCAAAAAAGCCACATGCATTTGGAGACAACTTGATTCCTCTTCTCAGCATACTGTATTTCCTCCTGTGCTATATAACATGAAGGTATATTTTTGATTACAACTTTTATTGTATATTAAATTAAGTAGTATTAATATTTCATTCATAAGACTCAAGAAACAAACTTCCTACAGGAAAGAGAAGACCCTAAAATGTTTTTTATTTATTATGGATGAAGTAAAAATAGATAAATTTTCTTTATGTTTGTAGTAATAATTAAAAATACTATTGGAATCTTTAATATTTATATGTTACCAGGCCTCTTATATATTGTTTCATGTTTTTCCAAAATTAAATTGCATAAGTCATACAACAGAAGGCTCCTGAAATATTTGGAAAGGAAAGAGGAATTGTAACAGTATCAAAATTATATGTTCCTTTAAGTAATGGGAAAAAAAAATGATGAAGCAGCAAAAAGGAGTAATGAAAGGAGATACAAGGAATGAAAAGATACAGAATATTAAGTTTAAAAAAGGAAACAATGATTAGAAAAAAAACAAGTAAAGATATTTTAGAAAAGTCAGTATACAGAATCACTTAAATTGTGACTATTTGAAAAGGTCAATAAATTCAATGATTGAAGAAAAAGGAAAATAAACCAAGAAAAAATATTAGGTATATTAATATGAGAGCATACAAAGTTTACTGAAGTACTAAAGCCCAACTGAGAGCAGTGTCTGCATCAACTTAGGTAGTTAAAACTTACTACATTTGTAATTTTGACCAGACCCTATATTATTGGATATTATTCCCTTTGATAAAGCTAGGAAAAAAGTGATAAGAAAAAGTAAATAAACTAATTCAAAAACATGCTCAATGGAGAAGCAGATTATTTCTGTTTAAGTATACTGTTAGGGTTTGTAAACAAGTCAAGATGGCGCCTGGCATTTTGCCAGAGGGAGTGGTTGTGAAGTACCGCCAGCGAGGAATTAAGTGTGGAGATTCCTTATTGGTTGACTGCTGTATCTAGTTTATGTTAATTAAGATAAGCTGTGTGGAATGTATATATACCCCTCCTGTCCTACAATAAATGGCTCCCACTCCTGCTATGTCAATGTACACAAGTTGTTCGTCACCCCCTGGGTTATTTTGCTGCAGCTGGACTGCAGCAGTATACCAAAATATAATGAAAAGAGTCAGATAATGATATAAACTCTTAAGGAGAAAAAAAAAAGGGGGGGAGAGATATAGAAAAGTGAAGTTGAAGAGAATGCATTGGCCCATCCCACATCCAACATTCACTGAATATCTTCCTCCCACTCAGACCCTGGAAGTTCAGGGAAGGTTAAGGGATATAAAACTACATTAGATAATAAATTGTAACAATAAAAAAATAAAGTTTACTTATATTACAAATGCAGTTAACAAAAAGGATAAAATGACTAGAAGTAAATATAAAAATATGATATATAAATCACAGCAAATATATCAAGTACATGGGCATTGATAACAAGAAGGAATTGTGGTTGTTTTTTTTTTTTTTAATAAATTGCTTGGGAAAAAAAAAACAGGTAAATACATTAGATATTTAGCTTAAAGAACAACATCAGGAAGACACTGTTTCTGTTAGGACAGCAACAATTTTTATATAACTACATCCCAACAGATTATGTCTAGCACTGGACTGAAATGGAGTGCTGAGAGAAAATTGCTTCTGACATGCAGTTTTCCTCTTCCTCAATAATATATGAGCCCCACTGGAATAACACAAATCATTGACATTTAGAAGACTGAGATCACACTTTATCTAAATTCTAAGTAGTATGTAACAGAAGTGTTGAGCCTATTTCAAACTCAAAAGAACAACAAATAAGGTAATTCACATTTCAGATATTTTTTAATGAGGCACTAGAGTATGTGGAATTTTAAAAAGAGCACAAAAGAACTGCCCCTCTGCTATATTTTTCCATATCCTTCAGTTTGGATAGGCCAATCAATATGATGGAATGATATTTCTATAAATGATTATAAAGCAAATATAAAGGAGATTTATAGATATATTTAAGACAATCTCTGATTTTGGTTAATGGTAAGGGACAATAGCCTGGGTGGGCCTGACCTGATCAGTTGAATCTTTAAAAGCTATTGAAAAGAATAGCAGATACTCTTCCTAAGGGTCTTGAAAAATCAAGGTGCTGTATAGGGTGTGTGTATATATATATATATATATATATATATATATATATATATATATATATGGTATAGAGCATCTGATAGGGTTTTTCAGCTAACAGAAAAAAAAAAAAAAAACTTCTTTCAAACAACTCACAGAAGTTTCTCCAGGAATTGAAGTGAGCTTATATTCTCAAGGAAAATAAACTCATCCAAGTACATGAATGATCTTAGAAATAGAAACTATTTTAATCAAGTCTTCTATGAGTCATTGAACTCTGCCCAGTAGTCTGGACTACTAAAATTCTGAGAAAATAAATTGGTAATTTTTTAATGTTACTTATGTGGATAATTTATAAATGAGCAATCAGTAATTAATGAGACATATATCAAATGTTAAATATACTTATTATTAGATGGTATTTTAAAAATATGTCATCATAACCTTCCCTCTTGATTTAATTCTTGATAAAAGTCAGAAAAATCTAGTAATTAAATTATACATTTACTGTGTATAAGCCATAAAATGATTCCCAAGGTACTACAATACTTGTGACTTTGTAAAAGATATAGATATTGGATTTACATATGGAAATTAAGGATTTATCACAACAAAACACACCAGGAGATAGTTCTGAAAATAATAAATGCTAGTCCTTATTTGAGAAGTACACTTACTAGGATTGAATATCAATGAGACATAATTGCTAGATGCTTTCATATTTCAGCATAGCAAAATAAAGCTGCTTAATTTTTGAAATGTTGAAAATGTCAATGTATGCAAATTTGAAGAAGGGTTGGAAATCATAGGGTGACAGAAGGGAGGAAAGAAAAGAGATGGAATCCTACAATTAGATTTTCCTGATATGAATATAAAATGCAAATGCACATTAAGAAAAACAGTGGCAATTCCTCTATTGTCAATGTCACCATGTTCTGTTTTATGACAAGTGGTGATTCTATGTTAAGACAAATGACCTCAGAATTTTTACTCTGTAAGTAAGATTATCAGGTTAATAAATGTGCGGGTGCCTTTAAGAAATTATCACACATTATCACTAATGCCACATTCCATATAAAATGTTATAGTTCTTTTACAAATCTATTACAGGTGTGAAGATTCTTTATAATAGATCAAGTTATCAGCTTCCTGCTTTAACAATATACAGGAATACATAGCCCATTAAATAGTTATTGCAGCTTACTTGCTTGTTTTCTTTCTCTTGGATTTATATATTTTATTAAATCTATTTTAATAACCACTATATTCAAGATATATGTAAACATATTTGATTATGGTCAAGTAGACACATTATTTTAAATTATATTTTTAAAATTTTTAAATGAATATTATAGCCACAAAGAAAAACTCAAAAAGAAAAATGATGTCCTGTAAAAAGTAAGCCTTTATAACCATTTGTTCATCTCTTCTGTTTACACACAGTTGTTTCATTATCCATATCTCATATATTAGTATACACATAGTTTATATGTATACAAATAGGTATGTGTGTATGCATGTATTTTAGTGCATATTAGTATGTATTGAAAGCACCTTCCCTTTACTAGTTGTAGTCTTACTCTGATGGGGCAAATTTTTTTCAAATTCTTAAGTTTCTAATTTTGATGGTACATTCTATTTCCTTAAATAATACATGAATGTTTCCAGATATTTCTTTACTTTATGAAAATATAAGAGGTGGTAAATAGTGGATTGGGGGAAGGGTGTACTTGCTATCATTTTCTTAGCTCCAGACTTAGATGCTCCATCTTGATTAGCCAATCAATCCAGCAGCAGCCATAGTTGCTGAGGGGTGGAAGTACAGAGACAGAGAGAGAAAAAGGGAAACATGGCAGAAAAAAAAATTGGGGGGCTTAGGAGAAGCCATGGAATAGAGAGAAAGGATGATCCTAATATATCCAAAGTAGTTAAGGGAGATTGTTGAGTGAACAGCCAACAAAATTGCTTGGGTTGGTTCTGCAGAAACAGGGGTCACTAGGATGGAATGTATTTAAAAGCATCCACAGCTGACAGCAGAAGCAGAACAAAAGGAACTCATAAAGGAGATTGACAACTTGACCTAGCAGTTGCCTATTTTGTTCCCTGGAGTGTGCCTGGGCCAGTGTAATTAAAATAGGCACAAACAGAATTGTTCCTAGGGCATCCAGGCTCCAGATACTGTGAATACAGAGCCCCCATTATTGTTGGCATTTCATAAGAGCAATTGGGAATGCCAGTAATGACCAGAGAGGAGCTTCTGTATGGTGGTTCTGATGGAAGGTAATTTGTGTCCACGGAGGTGAATGTGAAACCTGTGAAGGTTGGGGCTCTTCCCCTTGAAATCTGGGACATCAGTGAGACAAACCTGAACATCATTGGTATAAAAGATAACATAAGAACATCTTTGATGAGATAGTAACAGAAAAAAAATTCCCATATTAGAAATGAGATAGACATCCACATATGAATGCATATGGAACCTCAAACAGAACATCTCTCGGGGACACTTCATGATGAAAATACTTAATATAAAAAATAAGGAAAGAATATTAAAAGCTGTGACAGAAAAACATCAGGTTGCATTTAGAGGTTGTAATGGTTAATTTGAATTGTCAACATGATTGGATTAGAGATGCCCAGGCATATAGATGTATCAATGAGGGTGTGTCTAGGAATGATTGGCATGTGTGATAGCCACGTGAAATGGAGACCCTCCCTAGGTGTGTGCAGCACCATCCAATAGGACAATGGCTTGGTTGGTAAAAAGTTGGAAGAACAAGGAAGCAGCAGCAAATGTAAACTCAATTTTTTTTAACAGGTTTTTGATTGTTGCTGCGATCCTCTGAGGATATGGGACTCTTGCTTCTTTACTCTTCCAAAGTGGACTCTGCCAGTGATTCTCCAGAAGCCTTCTATCTCACTCTAGGGTCTCACACTAGGCACTGTTTATCCTTCTTATTCTGGGGCTTTAGCCTCTTGGACTGCAGCTACTGGTTCTTCCAGCTCTCCAGCCTACAGATGACCACTGTAGACTATCCAGCTTCTAGTCACATAAGCCAACCTCATAAATCCCCTTTTAAATAATTATACTTTCTGTTGATTCTGTTGCTCTATAGAACCCTGACTAATACAGACGAAACCCGACAAGTATCATTTCTGACTTCTCAATTCAAACCCTAAAATAAAGGAAAGCTGGGAATAAGATATTCCAAGGTCTAAAAGAAGACAATTGCTTTTCAAGCATGCTGTACCCAACAAAGCTATCTTTCAAAATTGATGTTGAAACAAAAACTTTCTTCAACAATGTCATACTAAAAGAATTCATGATCACTAACCCAGAACTAAAAAGAATGCTTAAGGATATACTACATACAGAGTAACTCAAAAACAAACCCGAAAATTCTCAAATAGATGAAGATCACTAGAAGTGCAACCAATTAAATGAAAATCAAGACAGAATTAAATATAACAAACTAAATGAAATGGCATGAAATAACAAACACCTATCCAAAATAACATTGAATGTAAATGGTTTCTCAACTACCCAATTAAAAAAATATTGATTAGCAGAATTAATTTAAAAATAAGATCCAACTATGTGTTTTTTGCAAGAGATTTATCTCATAGGCAAAGACACCAGAGGCTGAAAGTGAAATAATAGAAAAAAACAAAAAGTATTTCATGCAAATTGAATCTAAAAACAAGCAGGATAGCTATTCTTATATCTGACAAAACAGATTTTAATCAAAATTTAATCAGAAGAGACAAAGAAGGTCACTAGACAATAGTAAAGAAAACAATTCAATGAAAAGATACAGTGATAGCAAATATTTATGCCAAATGTCAGGGCACCTAATTATTAAAAAAAAAAAAAATCAAAAACAAAAAAAAACACTTCTTAGAATTAAATCCCAGATAGACACCAGTGCAAAAATAATGGGTGATTTCAGCATACTCTTCTCATCATTAGACATATCATCCAAACAAAATCAATAAGTATATTTCTTATCTAAATAATATCACAAATCAATGGATCTGATTCTTAGCATTTCATGGAATGTTTTCCAAAAGAGTCCATGTTGTAGGTTACAATGTAACTCTTAACATATACAAAAATTGGTATTATCCAGTGCATCTTATCAAATCATAATGAAATGAAGATAGAAATAAACAGCAAGAAAAAAATATGGAAACCACATAAGCAGGGCTGGGGATGTGGCTCAAGTGGTAGCGCTCGCCCAGCATGCGCGTGGCGCTGGGTTCGATCCTTAGCACCACAAACAAATAAAGATGTGTCCACTGAAAACTAAAAAATAAATATTAAGCCCCCCCTTTAAAAAAAAAAAAATAGAAAGAAACCACATAAGCAACATGGAGATTGAGCAATTCTCATTTAAATGAAGAATGAATCATAGAAGAAATTAAAGAAATTGTTAGCAATAAATGAGAACAGAGATAAGACAAATCGCTTGGAGCAATGGGGCACACCTGTAATCCAAGCAGCTCAGGAGGCTATGGCAGGAGGATTGTGAGTTCAATGCCAGCCTATAAGCAAGAGACTCCAATTTATTTTTATTTATTTATTTATTGATACCAGGATTGAACCCAGGGACACTTGGCCACTGAGCCCCATACCCAGTCCTATTTTGTATTTTATTTAGACAGGGTTTCACTTAATTGCTTAGCACCTTGCTGTTGCTGAGGCTGGTTTTGAACTTGTGATCCTCCTGTCTCAAACATCTAAGCCCCTGGGATTACAGGGATGTGCCACTGGGCCCAGCAGGAAATCCCATTTTAAACTTTGTAAATATATACAAAGTATGGTGCCTTCATAGGAAGTGTAAACTAGACCATGAAATGTGTATGTATACATACACATATACATATGCACTAAATATATAAAGCCAAGAATGTAAATGATAAACATCTCATTTAAAGGTAGTGGTGACCTCTAAGTGTGGAGGAGGTTAGAAATAAAAACTATGACACTGTGCAGTGATTACAAAAGGTTAAACCACATTGTCCCATTGTGATTTCATAAACTATATATTTTATGTTTTATATATTTTATGTTATATACATTTTGTATGTTTGATATATTTCACTGATTCTTTGATTTTAATCCAATTCATTCAATATTTTCTCTCATTACATTAGGAATATCCAGGTATGCAGAAATATAACATTTGGACAATTTGCATTTTTTGCATAAAATCTTTATTTCAGTGGTCATCACAAGAGTTAACACATACTATTAGCTCAATATATTTTGTTGAATAGTTATTTTAGGATGTTGAATCATAAAACAGTATTCATAATCATATCTTCATCTTTAATAAAAGTTAACTAGTATTTTGAAGATAACCACAGTCAATGACTAAAAGTGATAATCTAATACTGCTTTCATATACATGTAATTTTGATAGTAGAAGATTCTATGACAAATATCATGAAATATGATTCATATTGTTCATAGATAGCAAATATCAAGTCACATTTATCGAATAACCTAAATGAAAAAATGGCAATGTGTAAAAGGAAATGGAAGGATTTTTCTTCTATGCCTTCAAATCTATGTTAGGATCTAATAAAATAAATGGTACTCAATGATTCCCACAGCAGCAATCATTTCCAGCCTTTAATCTCATATTAGCAACAACAATAACAAAAAAATCTCACTGTTTTGGAGGCTTGTTTGAACTAATTGTATTATGCATTTAGAAGTTATGTAAACCAAGCAATACACATTATTGAATAGTGATTTAAGAAGTTAGATATAGATTAGGAGAATTAAGAAGCTTTTAATTCAAGAGAAACAATTACTCTGTTCAACAATATCAGCTATTTTTTAAGCTCACAGTCAAATGACTGAAAGGAGTGAAATTGATTCCATCAGCAATTTAATCAGTGGCAATGTTTATTTGTATTTCTTTTTGCTGGCATCTTTGGATGTCTGCTTCCCTTCTTGGAAACTTGTATTCAAATTTCATACAAATACTGAGTATTAGGAATTGCAATCACTTTTTGATGAAGATGAATGAAGCTTGTATAACATTCATGTATAGATTTTCGTATGCAAAATAGGTCCATTGTGCCTCCAACAATCTACACATGAAAATAGGCTCCTAAACACTACTTTATCCCATTCTAACATGGGCTACAAATTTTACTACTTGCCCAAGTCCAGTAAGACAGAACTCTAACACAGCAAGTTGGGCAAAACATCATTATTACTCAAAGACAATTGAAACCTAGGATTCCTAGTGATCCAGACTCCCAAGACTCAGAAAAGGTAGCCAGGGTGGCTGAAATCTCATCTGTGCATGCTTCATATCACACCACAGCTGAAGGACCCAAACATCTATCTGCATCAGGGTTTGAACCCTAAGGATAAAAGGACACAACTGCACACACAAAAATAAAATACTGTAAAACTTTATCTTCTGGGAGGGACAGGAACAAAACATGCCTTTTTCAAAATATTTCATTCTCAGCACATTCTATACTCATTTTGAAAACCTAAAGAAAGAGGGAGAAAGAATTGAGTTACAGAAGTCATCCAGGGACTTTTTCTATACTGTGGGCATTTCTCTTAAAATCACATAGGTAATTTAAAATACCTAGACATTCAATTGCATAATCTTAAAAAATATTTTGCTCTGAAGAAACTGCCAAATTGCCTTATAGCTAATGGCTGGACCATTTTACATTATCACTAGCAAGGTTTCAGAGCTGCTGATCTTTCCATCTTCACCACCATTTGATATTATTGGGGTTTTGGATTTTTTGCTATTTTTATATGTGTTTCATGGTTTGTCATTATATTTTGAACACTGAATTCCCTAATGACAGGTAATATTAAGCCTATTTTTGCATATTTATTTACCATTGTTACTTCTTTTGGGTAGGTATCTATTGAGATACACAGCAGTATTTATTCAAATTCTTAATTTTGTTAAGTTCTAAAACTTCTTTGTATCTTCCTTCAAATACACCTGAGTTACATCTCAATAAACTTACTATAAGTCAGAAGTATTATAAGAATAAGTGCATTTAGTGGTTTAATAAGTTAATAAAATATAAAAATTATAAGTGGAACTATCAGAAGTCCAGATTCTCTTTCACTTACAATGAGGTTACATTCCCATAAACCCATTGCAAAGTCCAACAGTGATAAGTCAAATCATCATTATAAGTCAGGGACTGTCTGTATTTTGATACAACTTCTTTATCAGATATATATTTTGCAAATATTTTCTGCCAGTGTGTGCTTTTTCCTCTCATTCTCTTAAGGGTAGTTTTTACAGAGAAGGAATTTTTAATTTTATAAAATCTAGTTTATTATTTTAATTTTATAAAATTTAGTTTGTCATGGATTGTGCTTTTGTTTTTATCTCTGACACAACATCACATAACCTAAAGAGTCATACATATTTTTACTTTTTGTTCTAGAAGTTTGGAAGTTCATATTTTAGTTTCAGGTTTATAATCAGTTTTGTGAAAAGTATAATGTTTGCCTCCAGATAAATTTTTCTTTATATAATGGCATTTGATTAAAACAGACTAATTTGTTAAAAGAACCATGAAATTGCCTTTGATTTTTTTTTTTTTTTTTTTTTTTTTTTGTCAAAGAGCAGCTAACTATTATCTTCCTGAATTATCTTTCTGAGTCTAATTCTGAAAAGTAATTACTTCTTTTCTGGTGACCTATGTCTCTACTTTCTGGAAAAACCATGCTATTTTGAATATTGTCATCCTAAAGTTAGAAAATATGAATTCTTTAAATCAAGATATGGAATAGTCTATTTTGGAAAGAACTATTGTAAATGATGCTTTATTTAAATTTCACATGCCAATTATTGCTAAGAGCCACAGCCAAGTAATATGATGCATGGCATTTTTGGTTGAAAGGTGATGCCAGCTAGCCATTGAGATGATATGATTATGTTAAGATCTGCATTCATATGGATATTGGACTCCTGCTGTCCACCTCGGCCTGCTATGGGACTCCTGGAGAGTTCCCATTGGTTGGGGAAGTGCGGTAGGAGGGAATTCCGGAGGAGGGACTTCCTGTTGGGGTCCGGGAGAAAGCCGCATGGGTCAGTAGGCAATCTTCCCGGGAGAATATGGGGCATTGGCAGCAAATTATTCTTTGTTGGCATAGAGAAATATAATTGACTTTTATATAAAAACTTATCTCATGACCATACTATAGTTGCTTACTGGTTTCAGGAATTTTATTTTCACTTATTCCTTGTGATTTTCTGTTTAGATGATTATGACATCTGCAAACAAAGACATTTTTAATTTTTCCCTCTTAATCTATATTCCAGAAATTTGGATGTTGATCCAGATTCATATACCTGGAATAATTACAGTGAGTCGGGGTATATAATTCTCTTAATACATTAGTATGTTCTTATAGTGTCTTATAGTGTTTTAAGTTGGTCTTTAATACTAAAGTAATCCTGGAATTGAAAGTTTCCCTGCTACTATATTCTGAAGGTGATGGGAAAATTTATATATTTTTGTTGTTAAATGGTTAATAGAATTTACCAGTTAAATTTTGTTACTTCTATTGACTCTTTGATGGGGGTTATCCATTATTTGTTTTTAGTATAAGCATAAGCCTTTACAGATTATCTATTCCTGTTTCTTTATGTTTTTTAAGGAATTGGTCTATTATATCAAAATTATTAAAGTTTTGGACATGTAACTATTCATAAGTTTTCCATATTATCCATTTATTATTCATGTAAATAGTAACATTACATCTTTTATTTCTAACTAGGTCCTTTTTGTTTTTTATATATTTATTTTTAATCTGAATGTAAGTTTAATTTATTGGCCTTTCAACATAATTTTTTTTTAGTATCTGTGCTTTCAGGCTCATTGATTTATGCATCATTTGTAAAATTTTGTTTTTTTGACTTGCTCTAGTCTTAGCTTACTAGATTTTAAATTGCTTCCTGTGGTTCAAGTTTAGAATATGTATTTTAGATTTTTTGTTTTTATATAAGCATTTAATTCTATAAGTTTCTCTCTGAACACTATTTCTTTTTCCTTTCTGCTTTGTTTGCAGCCAACAAATTTTGATGTTACCGTTCCTATTTTTATTTTGTAGATGTATATATAACTATATAAATATATATATTACACACACACACCTGTGGAGAGCAGTAACAGTGATTGGGAAACCAATGTCTGAAATAGGGATCCCTGATGACTTCATGGCTGTGGCATGAGTGGTGATTGGGAAAGTTTCTATGCAAATGTGTAGGATGCCTGGTTGCTATGGCAATGCTCTCCATGGAAAGGCTGTTTGGAGAGTCTTATCAGCTTTGACCTTATTGTCAACACACAGTTCCTGGGAAAGAAAGAACCTCCTTGCTAAGACAACCACAATGTTTCACTAGTTCAGCTGCTCCTGAATTTGCTCCAGATTTAGTAACTTTAAACAATGGACTTTCTTGAGAGCTGATAATGCTTCTAACATTGCACATTGAAACTCTAGAATGTAACTGAGGAAATAGCTGCATACTGTTGTTAACTCTGTAATTTTCATGAATACAAAGAATAATGCTTGCATATTCTTTAATCTGATTAATAAAACATAATTGATTAATAAAACATATAAAGATTGATGGTGTAATTCTTTAGACCTGCTTCTCCATCAGAGAGTAATGCTCCACCAGATCCCAGCTGTTTTATCTTGAAGATCTGCATGTGTGACTCTTTATTTCTTCCAATCTTCCATTGCCTCTCACCAGAACCTGCTAGTTTGGTCACGCTGCAGCATATACCGTGTGTGTGTGTGTGTGTGTGTGTGTATGAAGCCTTCTGTGAAATACTTGAGGATCTTCTCTCAGCATGAAGCCAGGGAGATTTAGGTTTGGGCTTGGGAACTGTTCAAACCTGTCTTATGGCAATAGATTGCCCAATGCATGTCAGCTCTATTCAGCTCTGCTAGGAAGAGCCATCAAAGTAGGTCTGGAGATGGGTGTAACCAGTTGGGAACTGGACAGTTCAACTTTAACCTTGTTTGGTGAAAAACATTCTATGGAAGGCCTTTGATGTTTCCCAATATAAATAAAGCAGGTGCAGGCTCCATTTTGCTATAGTATAGAAACTCAATCCATCTAATCATCTTTCCTGTCCTGCCCTGGCTTTCAAAACTACTTTCAGTGTCCTGTGGTTTTTTCATCATTCTGTTTTTCCTAGCTTTTATTTCTCAGCCAGCCCATTCCACCATGGGAAACCCCATTTCCACTACCCATATGGGATGTAGGTGATATATATATATTGATATATATCTATATGTGTGTGTGTGTGTGTGTGTGTGTGTGTGCTTTCTTTTTTTCTACTGGTAATAGAACTACTCAGGGACACTCAATCACTGAGCTACATCCCCAGTCTTTTTTACTATTTTGTTTAGAGACAAAGTCTCCCTGAGTTGCTAAGTGCCTTGCTGTTGCTGAGGCTGGCTTTGAACTTACTTTCCTCCTGCCTCAGCCTCTTGAGCTGCTGGCATTACAGGCATGCACCACCACATCTGGCTATATATACATATGTCTCTTGAGACTTCTTCTTGACCTGTTTTGTTGTATATAATTTTTTTATGTTTAAATTTATTTAGGTATTGAGGATTGAATCCAAGGGTACTAAATCACTGAACTATATCCTCAGCTTTCTTTTATTATTTAGTTTAAGGCTTGCTCTTAGTAAATTGCAAAGGTTTACCTCAAACTTTCAATTCTCTTCCCCAGCCTCTCAAATGGCTATGACTATAAGTATGCACCACTGCTTTCAGCTTGACCAATGTTTTATATAGAAGTGCTTTGCTTAATCTTGAAATGTTTAAGGATATTCTACTATTGATTTCTAGTTTATTTCTAATGTCACTTAAGAACATACTTTGTGTCATTTACATTCACTTAGATTTATTAATGTGTATCTTATTCTCTTTTAAATTTGCTAATATGTATCTTTACATCAAAAGAATGTAGTCTTAATCAATGGTCTTATGTAAGACTGAAGAGAATGCTCATTCTTATAATACTGGAAGGGATGTGCTACAAAATCTCAATTAGGTTAAGTTGACTGATAGTGCTATCCCTGATAACTTTGACTTTACTGACTTATCCATATATTAATCATCAATTATCTTTAGCAATTCTTAAATATCAATTACTGAAAAAGAAGTATTGACATCTCTAAAATAATGGAATAAACATTTCTTGCTTTAGTTCTTTCAGGTTTATTTTCACATTTTTTAAACTCTATTTTTAGGTATGTACATGTTAAGGAGTATTATGTCTTCTTTGATATTTAATTCCTTCATCATTTAGTCTCTTTTTCTCACTGATAATTTTCCTTTCTTTGAAGTCAGCCTTATCACAAATGTATTTATTTAGGTTTGGGGGATAGAACTCCTCTAGGTTTATCTTTGTTAGTAATTAGTGTTATGAATCTTATGCCATTGTTTTACTTGTATTCTGATTATATTAAATTGGATTTCATAGCTGAGTCTTATTTTTATCCACTATATTAATCTCAATCACTTAATTAGTTCATTTACTGCATTCATAAACTGATTATAAATATAATTATATTAATGTCTACTGTATTTAGTTATTTTCTATTTATTGCATTTAAAAAGCTTCACTCTTCCCCTATTTCCTGTTTGCTTTAAATTAATATTTTCTATGGTTTTATTTTACATATTTTTTCTTATACTTCTTTTAAAAATATTGGTGATTTCCATGTGGAAAATGTACCTATTGTCACTAAACTAAATTCACTTTGAAATAATACTATACCATTAGTACAAATAAGACAAACTTACCCTCATTACTTCCTCTCCTCTTTTAGGTCATTGCTGCCATTCATCTGAGTTCTTATAAGCATATTTATATGAGACAGAGTTAATATCAGTATTTTATAGTTATATTGTAGATATATCAATAATACGTAGAAAAATAAGCTATTTAATTTTACTTCTTTTTTTTCATCTTTCATAAATTTGATTCAAGTGGATTATGAACTCCCATTTTTACCCCAAATACAAGTTGCAGAATCACCTCAGTTATAACTTTAATTCTCTCCAGTATTCTTAGTCTCACTCTTATCTAATATCCTGAACTTTTAAATTTTTTTTTCTCTTGGAAAATTTTAAATTTCTTTCATAGCACATTTTTTTTTTAGCAATGAATTTGTTCAATTTTGTTTAGCTCAGAAATTCTTTCTTTTTCATTCACATGAATAAAATTTCTCTGGATAAAGAATTCTAGATCAGTGCTTTGTTCAAATAGTGAAATGAATTCTCTTCTGGTTTCTGATGAGAAGTCTGCTGATAGTCTTACAATTGTTTTTCTGTATGTAGTATGATTCTGTATCATTTCTAGATTTTTTTGTTTTTAGTTTCTGCAGTCTAAATATGATATCACTAGAATTTTTATTTTATATTCTGCTTGTTGTTCTCAGAATATATTGCATCTGTTTTCATGCCAGTCTTTAAATTTGCAAAATTCTTGGCCATTTTTACTTCATATGTTGCATGACTTCCCTTCTCTCATTTTTCCTTCATTTCAACAAAGTGTATATAACTAGCTTTTAGGTTTTTCTCTGTTTGGATTTTCTGTTTAATTTGTTGTTCGTTTTGTTTGTAGCATTTACAGTTCCAGAAATGACTATCTACCTATTATAAAATTTATTTCTTATATGCTCCATAATGTTGGTCTACTGATGAGCTCTACAAAATTCCTTCTTTATTTATATTAAGTGGTTTTATTTTTAGCATTTTTAAAAATATTTCTTAATGCTTTAAACATACTACCCTACTCACACTAACCATTTCTTTCTCTGGGTTATTTTTGTTCCATTATTGCTCTTAGCACAGTAAGCTCATATATTTTAAACTTCTGATTTGACAATTCTAAAATATTTGCTCTTTCTAAATTTCATTCTGATTCTTGCTTTGCTCTTTCAGACTTTGAATTTTCTTGCTTTATAGTATACTTCATGTTTTGCTGAAAATCAGATATAGTTATTGTATAATAAAAAATGAGATAAACTTTTCATCTGAGATTTTATTACTGTGGTTGAAATTGTGTTTTGTTAAAAAAAAAATTGCTATAGTTTTGGAATGCCAGAGGCTTCAAATTCTTCTGGTGTCCTTATTTTGCTTTTCCTGTTTCCTTTGGGATTCCCTATGAACTCCATAAATAATGTGTAGCTTGTACATTTTTCAACTGTAACTACTATTACATTGAAGCCTTGTGGTTGTAGGGTAAAATGGGATGGGGAGGTGTTTTATAATGTCATTTTTAGCTCAGTCTTTCAGTCATCTTGTTCCTAGGCTGTAATTTTCAGAAGTGCTTTGCATCTCTCCTCTTTTCTCTTTAAGCAAGACAGAAATACTATTGTAGGTACCATTCAAACAAATTTCCTTAAACAAGGTGGAATAAATTTCAGCTATATTCTTTTCCTCTGAAAATTAGGACTTTGTCATTGAGAATATTCTGGATGAATTCAAAATAGTTATCATCTCTCTGCTGCCACTGTCCAAAGGGGTCTGTCTTAACCCTTTACCCTGAGAAGCTGGTGGGGCTCAGACGGACAAATCCATAAAACTGAGGGCCTAAGAGGGCAGCCCTTTGGATCTCCTCATTAGCACATTAATCCACACAAAGCCTCTATTATTTGTCAAAATTATCAGTTAAGTATTTTTACTGGAATATAACTCCAGGAAATTCTGCCCAGGTGATCAGATTGTGGCTGTGACTCTGCAGTTGTGTCTCATTCCAGATTTTCAAATGATGCATTGCCCTCTTACTCTCCTTCTTCAATCAGTCTCACAAAATCATCAATTTACAGTTGTCAGCTTTTTTCTTGGTGTAAGAATGTGATGACTTCCAAGCTCTTTACATCATCAGACCTGAAACCAAAAGTGGCCTCCATTTTTGCTTTAAAGTGATGTGTATTTTTACTGCATTATAATCAATGATAGCTATTTGTATCTTAGTGGAATCTTTCTAATTTGTTGAAATTAGCTGCACATACTATCAAAGTCAGTAGCTGATCTATTTCTGTGATGCTGTAGTCATCTGAGAAGAACATGTGTACCTATGAAATCTACCCTATTATGTTATTTACACTCTTCTTTCCTATTATTTTTGCCCATTTGTTCCACATTGTATTAAGTCTTATAAGTCAGTGAGGAAAAACAATATATAAGGAGGAAAAATAATTTTCTCCTCCATTTTTCCTGAGTTCTTTGTTTATGTCTATGTAACATAAAACTTATATACAAGAGAAAAGCAAATGGAAATTTAATAAAATGTAGTCCTTTTTTCCAGCTAAGAACTCAAGAGGAGAAAAAAAAAAACACCATTGCAAAGTGAGATTTCCTTTACAGACAGAAAATTCTCTTACGTATTGGAGATGTTTTTGAACTTTAGTATCTTCTGTAGCCCAAATTAAATATCTCAAAATAATTTTTATGTCACAGAAACATTTTAGGGAGGCATTTTCTGTTCTTTTACACTTACACTTCAGAGTAGTGTGAGATATTAAAATTTTTAATATCTGTTTCTTCAGGAAACCATTGGTGATACAAATGAGGTTCTTCTCTTGGAATGGTAGCCAGGAAGAGATTTCATGGCAATAGGTTGCCCAATGCATGTGACCTTTCCCTCTGCTCTGCTAGGAAGGTTCCTCATAGTAGCTCTGGAGATGGGTGTAACCCCTTAGAAAATGAGCAGCCCACCTTTAACCTTTTTCGGAGAAGAACATTCTATAGGATCTCTTTGATGTTTTCCAATATAAATAAAGCAAGCACAAGCTCTGTTTTGTCTAAAGCTCAATCCATCTGATCAGCTTGCCCCTCCTGCCTCTGGTTTTGAAACTATTTTCTGTGTTCTGTGGTGTTTTTGCTTTTTTATTTCCCTTAGTTTTTATTTCTCAACCCATTCCACAGAGGGGAACCCCAATCCCACCATCTACAGGACACCTGGGCAGAATGTTTCTACTCACATCTCTCATAGAAGGTGCATTATATAAGTGATTGATATGATTGGTCATATTTGCATATTTAAAATTTTATCTTTTCAGAAATACTGATTTGCAGCATGCAAAATATTCTTTGTCATATTAAACATGTTAGCACTTGGATTCTGATTGATCTTATAGTGGAATCACTATTCATGTTTTCTTTTACTTTCCTTGCTTCAAGTAAGTTTTGATTACTTCCTATGTATCTTTTCTGCTTTTAAGTGTGACACGTAGTTCTCTTTTGTGAGTCAAATTGAAATTATTTTTAAATACATGAGTTAAGCTCATTCTGAGTTACTGTTATGAATGATATTGTTATGAATAATATTCATGATTATTATCTCTCAATTCTATAATATTCTATAATTTTGAGTATTTTATTTGCTAAATTTAATTTTCTAAAAGATGTGATTTTTTCCCTTTTATTTATTATTTATTTGCTTCTTTGTTCACTATATTTGGGGAGCTTTGTTTTGTTTTTCAGTTCCTTATTTTTTACTTATATTTTTCTATGTACTTAGGCTTCTAATTACTTAGTTTATCAATTTTTTGTGGTATCTTTTAACACATTCATGGAAGCATAAATAAGTTAAAGAGGGTCTGCATACTCCTATGGGGCCTGGAGGATATGGTTGATGGAATAAGTTATACCCTTTGAATTAAAAATTCTCAAGATTATGTAAATGAAAACTTTATGTCTGCTATGTTCCTTGTAGATGTCACTAGTAATACAAAATGTGGAGATTGTTTTTTATTCCTGTATATCTCAATTCTTACCCAGAATGTATAATATACAATGAGCAATGACCAATCAACAGCCTATGCTGGTTTTGTCAATTACTGCAATTGTAATTGGTTTGGCTTGCTATTCCATCCTTTTTTTTCTTCCTCTTTTCTTTTCTTTGCCCTTCCTCCCTCTCTCTCCCTTATTCCCTCTCTCTCTCCCTTTCTCCCTTTCTCAAGTTCTCTTTCTTTCTTTCCTTTTGGAACTATTAAGCCAGAAGCCTTTAATGTCATTTCAGTGTACTTGTTCTATGAAACTAAAATACATGATTTCTGGTGGCAATCCTCCATTCTCACTTTAACTTAAGTAAATTCTTTGTTCTCACATTCAATGTGGCTCAACTTACCTTTCAGATTGACACATATTTGTCTATATAAACATAAGGTTTTTTTTTTCCATTTTATTTTTCTGTTCTATTCACTTTTACACATTTACAATGATAGCCAGCTTTTTTAGTTATAAATTGGTTGAATGACACTTACCCTGTAGCAAATCTTTAAGTAGGGTTAAAACCAAAAAAAAATCCCTATGTTTCAATTTGAGGAAAACTATTTTTCTTTCTTAAAGTCTTGACATATAAGAGATTAATGAACTAGTTATGACATCTATGGATTTTTGGTTCCCATTTTCTAATATTTTCTTAATGTCCCATCAAAACTTGGTTTTGCATTCTGAACTTTAAAATCTGATATGATTCTGTTACTTATGATTTTCTAAATTTTTTTTTAATTTTTATTTTTTTCCTAGATTCCTTGATGTTTTCTCTCTCCCTACTTTCAAACACAGAATAATGTAGCTGTTTCTATTTCTATAAGGTTTTCTGGAATACAGTTTTTTTTCCTCTTAATTTTCTAAATGCTTTATTTTCATAATCAGGAACTTTGATATTTAAAATATTTTTGCTTCTTTACCAGGTTTACATTTTTCCTAAATGTTTTTTACCTTTTTCTTTTAGTCTCTTTTTTCCCCCCTACACTTTTTTAATGTCTCTTATTTAATTTTCATATGAAAATTTTAGGGGATTTTAAAATTTTATTCTTATTTCTAAGATTTTTATTTTTTATCTTTTTCTTCTATTTCCTTTCTGATGTCAATACATTTCTTTATACATATGCTTTTGTGTCCATATTTTGTGTATAGCTTTTGAATTTTTGATTCAACATATTTTTATTTATTCAATGCTTTTTTTGATTTTGTATAACTATTTATAATTTTAACATTTATTTTTCTGCTTCATAATTGTATTTCAATGGATAATTTTCTCTTTTCATATATTTGAAATTTTGTTTCCTAATGTTCTGCAAAAGCTGTGTAAGGACTTTACTATTCTACTATGGATTTTTATGCTAAGTGTTTCAAAAGATTATTAGTTTAATGGTGCCCTCTTCTGTCAGGAGTGCAAAGTCCAGATACTTTAGCATATTGAGAAAAGCATTTTGTTTCAGGGCATGGGCATGGGAGTTTCTTTGGGTTTTTTTTGTTTGTTTGTTTGTTTGTTTGTTTTTTTAAGAACCTCAAACATGTAGTTTTATTTTGTCTTTTGTTATTTTGAAATATTCTCTTTTCATTCCCCACATGATGAAAGGTAGTTTTTCCTTCCTTTTTGTCCTTTTTATTTTGTTTTTTGTTTTTTTTTTTTTCCCCCAGTGTATCTATATGTTTACCAATTGGCCTTTAAGGTATTCAATTTTTTAAAATTGAGCTGGCCTGCTTAAGTAGGATGTATACCTTCAAAGTATCCTTTTTGAATTGGTTGGTATGTTGAAATTCTTTCCCTGCACAACACAATCTAATCTGCTTTTTTGTTTAGAGTAAATTTTACCTTCTTGTGGTTCCTAAGACTCCTGCTGAGGTGCCTTCAGTAACCTTCCTCTTCTGTCTATCTGCAGATTTTCTGTTGCTTTTTGATCTTCACAAAGTCTTGCATCTGGGCTAAGAAGGGTAGTAACCCAAGATGCTCCACACAAAAAATTGTTGACATGTCACATTTGCACATTGCTACATTTCAGTTTAGCATTACCTTTTTCATATTATGTTACTAGTACAAATTCAAAAGGAAATTAATTTTATCATTTTTTTTCTTTCATGTAAGTATATTTAAAGACATATTTTCTTCATGCATGCAATATTGCTTTTCTCCACATATTATGATATTTTAAGAGTGTCAATTAAAAGAAGGCTTAGAAAACAAAATAAAGTAAGTAGTAGTCTTGAACATTTTTTGTTCCTAGGGTAAAAATAATATAGCTAAATAAAATGATTTAAATATGTAAACATGCTGAATTCACCACATATATAACCAGTAAAATCTTTCTTAAAGTAACCACTTGAGAAACATGCTATGGAAGGAAATGTTATAATTCAAAATATACATGAGCTAAATTTTTCCTAGTAACATATACAACTCTAAAAATCTATATTTTAAATTATCAGGTATCTGGTAGTCACATTGTTTTTTTTATAATTCTAATTCACTTTCATACAATATATTATTGCACTGTTCTGTTTCTTTCAATTATCTCACAATATTCAATATGCTTTTTGCTGTTACTTAGCTCACCACTCCCTTATGCTTAATTCTCTACAAGTATTTTGAATGAATTTCATTATTATTTAAATAAAGCTTGATTAATATTTAAATGTAAAGTGAAAAATATGTCAATGTTATTTCTCTTTTTCTTAAAACCAAATGAGAATTTTCAAAATACTATAACATTGTGAGATACAATTTCTTTCTTTAGGCTGAAACCCATAATTATATATGATATTTGTCTGACATGAACATGAATTTTTTTAAAGTGATTCATTAACACTTTGGCTTTTTGTTTTCTTTTTATTTGCCTCACATTCTAAATTCTAAAAGGCCACACCTAAACAATTAAGATATTTTCCACTTTGGTCAGCTATTTTAGTAAAAAGAAAAAACAAAAATGTAGGTCATAAGTTACAGTAGTCATTAAGCTTTCTTTAGATTTACAAAACCTGGAACATTTGATGACTATCAGATAATATCAGAATGTATGTGAAAGAAATGGACAACTGCAGAATTAATGATTACTCTGGCTGGATACAGCTACTTGAGACTAAAAACATGTTCTTTTACCTTTCTTATACAACTCTTTGTTCATGGTTGTTAGCTAAGATGACTTTTTAGGATAATAACCTTCCATCTTCTGATCAGCTAGATCATTATAACAAGTTATTTCCATCCTATATTCTTGCTTCACAACTAATTGGCTTTCATTCTGTGGCAGGAAAAAGGAGCTTTTTACCTGTTTGCAAATTTGGTAAGCAAGTGATGAGTAGAGGCTCTGTCAATGGCTAGCCAACCTCAGCCAGTCAATCTCCTAAGCTTTAGCAATGGAGAAAGTCTTTTGCCATGGGGAGCTGTCCTTCCACTTTTCCCATTTGATGCCAAATGCCTCCAAACCTCACTTACAGTAAAATAGAGAAATAACTATGTGGTAGTAAGTTTTCATTGCTGTGACCAAAACACTCAGCAAGAACACCTTTGAGGAGAAAAAAATGTATTTTGGCTCATGATTTCAGAGGAAATCAGTTCATGGTTGGCTGGCCTAGAGGCAGAAAGGACACAGCAGAAGGGTGTGGTAGAGGAAACTTATCTGCTGAAGGCCACTGGGAAGTAGAGAGAGAGAGTACAATAACTAGAGCGAGCAAGCGAGAGAGAGAGAGAGAGAGAGAGAGAGAGAGAGAACTCAATGAGAGATATAGTCCTCAAGGTCATGTTCCCAGTGACTTACTTCATCTAATCATGTCCCACCTATTAGAGATACTACCAGTAATCTATTCAACTTGTTTAACCATCAAATGGATTAATCCACTGATTAGCTCAGAGCCCTCATAGCACAATCTTTTCATCTCTGAGTCTTGCTGCATTGCCTAACGTATGAGGTACTGGGGTGTATTCTTAACCCAAATTATAACATTCTACTCCTAGCCTCCAAGAGCTATGCCCAATTTATAATGCAGTATATATTCACGTAATCTCCAAGAGCCCCTATAGTCTTAAAAGTTTCTGCATTGCTCAAAATTCAAGTCCAAAGTTTCTTCTCACCCTCAAGGAAGATCTTAGCTGTGAATTGCTACAAAAATAATAATTTAAAAAAAGTTACATATTACTCATATACAATGACACAGAGTAAACATTCCCATTCTAAAAGGAAGGAATAGAGACACAAAAAGTAGAACTGTAACAAAACCAAGACTCAAGACCAAGTGGGCAAATGTTAAGTACTGTAGCTTAACATGTCTGGCATCCAGGTCATGTGGTCATGAGATGTGAGTCCTAAAACCCATAGACAACCACACCCCTATGGCCTTGCTGGTTGTAGCCTCATGATCTCTCTCTTAGGTTGGTGATGTTTGCAGCCTGGAGTTTACTTAAGCAGATGGTTCACATTCCTGGCCTCGCTTAACTCCTAGAGTCTCCACTGAAGCTTCGGCTTCATTCTCACAGCTTTACTCATCACTCTCTCAGAAAATATGACTCTGTTACACTTTTTCCGGATTCCCAAGTCAGGGCAATTACAATTCTCCAAGTTATTTAGAAATGACTATTCAAATTTTAATCCATCAAATGGATTAACTCACTTATGAGGTTATAGCCCTTATGACCCAATCATTACGTAAAAGTCCCACCTGTGAACCATAATGGGTACCATGCTTTCAACATATGAGCTTTGGGGAAAACATAACACATTCAAAATATTACAAACTGCCTCTGTACCAAAATAGGGAATGAGTTGTCTTCAAGTGACACTAGATCTGAGTAAATGGTATTCTTTGGAATCAGAAAAGACATGAATCAGAAAAGACTTTCCAGGGACATGTGTATGCTATAAAAGTGCTCTACCACTAAGCTAACATCCTCTATTCTATGGAGTAAGAAAAGAAATGAATTGAAAAAAAAATGTGTCCTGGAGAGAACATGGAATAATTTAAGATAAAGTGCCCCCAGAATTCCTAAGAATATGTTTGATCAGGATACCTGAAGCAACTCCCTCCCCGCTTTATTTTAGCTGGGATTTCTCCTTCACTTTCTAATATTATTGAGCTCATAACAACATCTTTTTTTCTGGTGTATTCATTTTCTGTTCTGTGTGCCCAGTTTAATATTTTTGTTTGATTACCATGACTAATTTAAACATACTGAAAAATCAAGCTGCTATGTGAACTGCTTAACATGAAAAATTCTGATCCATAGCTATTAAATTTGGCTTTTAGATAAATGAACACATTCACAAATTAAGACTGTACAATTAGAAGATGAATTTAATACACATATGAGTCAACTTAAAAATTTCGGTCAAATGAATGCACAGATGTCTTCAAAATCATTAGCAGTTTGCATGAGTTTCTGGTCAATCAAGATGCTACTTATTTCTGTTCATTAAGATCATAAAAATATAAGTTGGACCTAATAAAAAACTTTTAAATAAGAATAACTTTCTATGCTTATTCATGCCATTTAAAATTTCAGGTCTGACAGAAATGAAACTTCAAAGTTATTTCTAAGTGTTAGAAAACTGTAACATTAATTGTGAAATATAAATTTAAGTACTTTTGAAATCTTAAAGACTATAAGAAATAAAATGTGTAAATTTGCATCTATTAATGAATTTGATTTTGTATATTATTGGTATATAGAATAAAAGTTTAAGATTGATTTCTTCATGGGTCTTTATTAAAAAGAACATTATACAGACAAAAAGTAATACCTACATTTAGAAATTTTGTAATAATTGTCTCAAATGTAAATTTACAAAGAAAAAAGGTCAGAAGTGAACCAATAAGTAGGGGAATGAGAGGTAAATTTATAAGTGCAAGGAAATGTTTTGGGTAAAAAGAAATATTAAAGAGAGAAGCACAATGCAATGTGGAGTAAATGACAAACACTTTTGTGACAGTCAGGGAATCCAATTTGGTCAGGTATCCTCCTCTGGTGCAGAGTAATTATAATTTCCCTATTTTTTAGGCTCACTGCAAGTGACTTCATTGTTCTCATCCTGTCATAGGTAGTCAATCCTATTTTAATGGCAAGAAGGGAAGGGTCTCCTAAATAGTGGAAAGAAATTAAAGTTCTGGTGAGAACTGAAGTGACCTGGAGCCTTAAGGCCTTCATCCACACTTTCCTACAAGAGACCCAGGTACATCTAAGGAAGCAAATTAAATAATGGGGAACAAACTAAATCAACCTTAATCACTGAGGTCTCTAGATAGATCCAGGATTATTCATTTCTGCAGTTATTGCAGCATCAACCAAGTAACTTAATTCTGAAGCAGCTTCCTGTATATTTGGAATGTCACTTCCTACTCCTGAACTGAGACCTTCTCAGAATGAGTGAGTTGTGCTTTAGGACAGTTTGATATATGAATTCTTCCAAAATAGTCCCCGAGTTTCCAGATGATTCTTCTGGGAATGCAGGAGAGAAGATCAGAACTGCTATCATCTAAACTAAATGAAAAGGACAGATTCAGTGTATAAGAAAATGGAATGCTGGAAGGAATAAGAAATAAGCAACCTATACAAAAAAAAAAAAAAAAAAAACAATATCTGCTAAAACAGGAAGCACTGAATGGTATAGAGCCTATTTTCAAAAGAATCTAGGAAACAAGATCAATTAAATCCTGTCAGTACCCATACAATATTCTTATTCATTTTTTAAAAAGAGCCAGATTCTAATAAATACCATTTTGTTCAAGATCTCCATGCCATACATGATGTGGCTCAGGATACCTGGAGTACCTAGCCTTTATGCTATGTTGACTAATATACCAGAAAAATATGGCTTGTTCTTAATATTGGATATAAATAATGCATTCTTTTTTGCATGCCATTAACTGAGTAATTCTAACTTTCTTTTTTTTTCCTTTGGAATGGTGTGATCCAGATAATCAAACGATTCAACCAAATCACTGAACTATACTTATTCCAGGTTTCAAAAACCCTCCCACTTTATTTGGGGAAGCACTGGGCAGAGACTTAAGTCAGTGAAAACTAAAGGAAAGGTTGTTATCATGATATGTAGATGATTTACTAATAGTAAGACTCACTTATAAATAATAACTGATGAATATTATTGAGTGACTAAAAGTTACCTAATCTGTGAAAAAACAACTTTTCCCTCCTATGACCAAAGCAGCCTCAGCTGGGTATCCAACATAGAGGTCACTGGCCTACCAAAGACTGGTAAATATATTTAGCTCAAATATCAGGAACATATGAAAATCACCATTATTTATTGATGTTTGTGGATATTTCTTTGGATGGCTGACTTACCCTTCAAGATGGCAAGGGGATCAAAGGTAGTCTAGTATTTGATGAAAGAAATAACACCAGAATGAAAAGAAACCTTTCTTTAAATTATTCAAGTAATTCAGCTTAAAGACCTCAGTAAATAAGGAAAAGAGAAAAGATAAACCATAGTTTAGAAAAAATATAAATTCCAAGATGTGTCAAGAGACACATTTGACCAGGATAAACGGTTGCCCATTGCCCTGCTACAGATACTGGTGGCTCCCTAAAGCAGTGTAAGTTAAACCTCTTTCAAAATCTATGAAAAGATCATTTTGAAGTATGATAGAAAAAATAAAAATAAGTGGAAATGAGACATTCATGAAGAAAAAGGAGATTTAATTTTAATCTGAGAATTTTCATACCTTTCTAGGCCTATTACTCCTCAAATTTGTCTCTTTCTCAGGCCTGTCACTCCCAAGGGTTTGGAAAATCTATAAACTTTGAAGTTGAGCATAAACTCACTTGCTTATGATTTTAATTAACTTTAATTAACCCTCTAATAAGTATGTTAAGCATAGATAGATATTTTAGAAACATACATTTTAGGGCAGTTTCCAAAGTTATCTACCAATAAAATAATGGAAATCACTTCATCTTAGGATTTTGAGGATGATCAAAGCATCTGTTTTTATGAGCTTTTTCAACACTATGACCAAAAATGCCTGACAAGAACAATTTTAGAGGAGGAAAATTTTATTTTGGAACTCACAGTTTCAGAGGTCTCAGTCTACAGATGGCAAATTCAATTCCTTGGGCCCAAGGTGAGTCAGCACATCATGGCAGAAGTGTGTGTCTGATGAAGGAGCTGGGAATAAGGCACTCAGGAAACACATTAGGTTAAGGATCTCATAATCTAATCACTTCTTATAAAATTTCTTGCCATTATCTCGCATATGAGCTTTTTGGGAACACCTCACATCTAAATCATAGCACCATAAGTTGTCTTGAAATCACCAGACTGATGTCATACCTAGATGCCGTCTCATTCCCACATCTCACCAAGTTTACTTAAAAAAAGAGGTGGGAACCTCCAAACACATCTCTCACTATCAAGATGGCTTGCATTCTCCCCTGAATGTGTATTTCTTTCCTAAGTGAATCTTTATGCCTCTACTGAAAGGTGCAGATTTTTTTTTTCTGTCACATATCAAAGACCTCACTGGTCCAGAATGTAGTCTCTCTCTCTCAAATCCTTGTGACATTCCTCCAGATATATCTCTTTTCTCTTGTCAACTTCATATGTATTTTCTCAAAACAGAGAAGACCTAAAAGATATGGAAATATTTAACTAATATTAAACTATATTAAATATGTTAAATTCCTAGGTTCAATTCTGATGCTCTTCCAACTTACTGTGAGTGGACCAAATTTATTCATGGTAGGATGCTGAACATTTGATCTAAATAAATAAACACAATAAAATGATGGTTTGCATACAAGATGTGCTTTAATAAGTTCATGTGATAGACAATGAAGAGATATATTGAAGTGTACTGATTAGATTATGAGAAGTATAATCTAATCAGTGGATTAATCTATTTGATGGATTAATAATTTAAAAGGCATACTGTCACTGCACAAGGTGAGAATAGATGGAGGAAGTAGTCACAGGCTTCATGAGGTTCCCTATAATACTCCTTCTCTTTCTCCTTACCAGCAAACATGAGGTGCAAAACTTTTTCTCCATCATGATGTTCTGCTTCAATCCATTAGCACAGAAATGTAGTGGGCCAACCATGGACTGAGCCTTTGAAACTGAGTTCCTAATCAACATTTCCTTCTCTAAATTGTTCTGGTCAGGTATTTTTGTCATGATAAGAAAAACATAAGTAACAAAACTGTAAAATAAATCTGAAAATCAAGATTCCTCCAAAGTTATCTGATTTCTGCCCACCCAACAGTAGGGAAACTCCATTATTTATATTTAAACCATATTAGAAAGAAAACATAATTAATTGCTGGAAAGAAAACAATTGATTTCAATCTCCATGACCTAAATCTCAATTTTTATCTCAGAAAAGAAGAATGAGGAATATAACCGCACCTGGTTGGACTTCCTTTCCAATGTAGTGTCCTCCTTGACCTAATTCAAATTCAAATAACAATCCATTTTACAAACTAATTTCACTCTCCAACAAAATTAATTTATCACAGTAATCATTCACAATCCCTCAAAATTCCCTACATTTCCCTCTCTTTAATTTCTCAATATAAAAAGAAAGGTATGTAAGCTTTTGAATTTAGCTACTAATTAATTATATTATGTAATTACCACTGTACACATAATTAATTTGTGTGTTTTTTCTCCAATTAATCTATCTTTGTCAGTTTATTTCTGTGAGACTTCAGGGCTCAGAGGGGGAATTTTACTTTCCCTTCAATATGCATATATACACATTAAAAATAGCATGGCATCAATAAATATTAAACTACATCAGACTAAGTTTTCTTTCAATCTCATCCTTTTTTAAGATGACAATGTTTTTTAATTTATAACTTAAAGTACACAAAATACATTATACAATTTTACATCTAAGAAAATACCTTAGCAATACCCAGAAAGAAATATGTATTAAAGCAAAATTCAATGAGTTCCCAACAAATTATTTCTTATTTATGGCAGAACTAATAGCAAATAATTTTCTTTTTAAATTGCTATGAGATTACAAAGCTTTATTTTAGAATAACAGCTGAAATGTGATATTCAAAAAAACAATTGTAGACTTTCCTAAAGTTGATTCTTCAAAGATAATTGCTTTTGTTCCTTTATTTTAGTTGGTGGGTTTATATACATTTTGCGTTTTCAGTTAATAATTTGAAGAAAATTTGAAAAGTGAGTGAATAAACAACCGAGTCAGATTCACCTTCTATCTACTATTATATTGTGAAAATAAGCATTCCTAAAGAAAGTATTGTGCTAGAATTTCTTAAAGCAAGCAAAAAATGGACAATTTTTCTTTCCACAAAGAAAATAGACATAGGCTTTGGGGGGATTGCAAGACAAGACATTGGAGGCTTTTCTCATAAGGGCTACATACAAAAAGTGTGCAACTAGTACTATTTTGTCTGACCCAATATTCTCCTGTTAGGTGAGCTTCTTGGTTGTATGTCAAACTTAATAGACCATTCATAGCAAAACAAAAAGTAGACCCTTGACCTGACCAGTCTTCTTATACATTCAGATACCATCTCAGTCCAGTGGTTGAAATTTCTCTCTTTGCCTAAACCTACCCCTGTAATGCCCTCACCGATGTATTTACTGAATGTATTTACCTGCAATTATTATTGTCCTCTCTATATAAAAGCTGTTACAACTGATTTTCCTTCAGAACAACCTTTTAGAGAGACTATAGCATGTCTTCTTGTCATCAGAAGAGGTCCATGGAGTTCCCAAAGGGGAGGACCTCAACTCAGGATGAGTGGAGTTGTTGACTAAAACAATAGGTGGAGGCTTGAAGTGGTAAAGCAGAGACAGGCAAGGGAGAATGTGGTCATTCTGAGAGTGAAAGACATTTTTATGTTCTCAGATTGATCACACACGTTAGGCAAATGCTTTGTCAGTGAGCTATATTCTCAATCCAGATATGAATTTATTATGTTCAGGAACTTTCCTGACAATACATTGAAAGTTTTTGTTTGTTTTATCATGATAGGATGTAGAATTCTGTCAAGTGCTTTTCCTGCATCTATTATAATGTGCATATGGTTTTGATCCTTGATCCTGTTGACATGACATGTTATTGATTTGCATATGTTAAACTATTCTTTTATTCCTGGGATGCATCCCAATTGATCATAGTAAAAGTACTTTTCAATGTACCGATGAATTCTGTTTAGCCTGCAGTGTTCTTTTTTGTGTGAATAATAAGAACTCTCTTATTTGCTTTGGGTAAAAAGTGTAATTCTTGGTGCTTGTATGAGAAATTTGGAAGAATATCTTTCTCTTCAACTCTTTTTTTTTTTTTTAAATAATTTGGAGAGAACTGTTTGTTAAGTTTTCTTTAAATATTTTGTAGAACTCAGTGACACCATTCACTCCTGGACTTTTCTTGGTTGGAAGAATTTAGTACTCATTCAACCTCACTGTTTTTGGTCTGTGCAGGTTTCCTATTTCTTTATGGTTGGTTCCACTTTGATAAATTATATGTGTTCAGGAATTTATCTATTTCTTCTAGGTTTTCTGATTTTTTTGGTTTATAAATTTTTACTATACACTTCTGATCATTAGTATTTGTATAATATTAGTTGTAATATTTCCCTTTTAATTTGTATTTATTTAAATCTTGCTTTTCTTCTTAGTCTAAATGAAGGTGTACCAGTTTTATTTTTTCAGAAGGTCAACTCTTTGTCTTTTATATTTTTAAAATCTTTTTAGTCTAACATAAAATTTGCCAGTTTTGTTTGTCTTTTCAAAAAGTCAACTTTTTGGTTTGTGTCACTTATTATTGGGTTTTTTAGTTTCATTTTGTTTGTTTCTTCACTTTAAATCTTTTTTCTTTCCTTCTACTTGTTTGAGTTCAGTTTGGTCTTGTTTTCTTGTTCCTGAGGGGCAATGTCAGTTTATTTACTCGAGCTTTTTCTACTTTTTTGATACAATTGTTTATTGCTTTATAAATTTCCCTCTGACTATTATTTTTTCTGTGTTTCACCAATTTTGGTATGTTGTATTCTCATTTCTAGATGTGTCAAGAAATTTTGTAACATCTATTTCAATTTCTTCATTGACCCATTTTTTTTTTTCCAGGTGCGTTCTATTTAGTGTTTGTGTACTCTTATGGCTTCTACCATTCCCTCATTATTGATTTCTAAATTTATTCCACTGTGGTCAGAAAAATTTACTTGATATGGTTTTTATTTTATGTACTAACACCTACATATGGTCTATACCGAAGAAAACTTTATGTGCTCTTTAGAAGAATATGTATTCTTCAGCTGTTAGATGGTAAACAAAAAATTCTTTGTTGATTTTCTGCCTGAAAAATCTTTCCATTGATGAAAGTAGAGTGTTGAGGTCAGCTATGATAAGATATTCTCATCTCTCTCTTTCCCTTCAGGTCTTTTAGTATTTATTTTATGTTGAGCACAAATATATTCATAATTGTTATAAGTTTGGCTGTGTTGATCATGTTATCATTATATAATTTCCTTCTTTTTTACAATTTTGGGTTAAACTCTATTTTATTCGATGTAAGAAGGTCTTTTTTTGCTTGTAAACCTTTTTTTCTATCCTGTCGTTTTTTAGACGACATGTATGTATTTATGGATGTTGTGAGTTTCTTGTAGGTAGCATATAGTCAAATCTTGTTTTTTGTTTTTTTTTTTTTTTGTGTGTGTGTGTTTTCATTAAATGACTCTCTTAATTGGAAAATCCAATCACTAACATTGAAGGCAATTAAAGATAAGTGGGTGCTTTACTATGCAATTGGTTTGCAGGTTGTTTTCTTCCTTTCTTCATCTTCTAACACATTCCAGGGTAGTTAAGTGATTTTTCTCCAGTAGTATTCTGATTTCTTGCTTTTTATTTTTATTGTATCTATAAGTTTTTTCTTTTGGTTACCAGGAGGTTTACAAAAACATACTTACAACAAGCTATTTTAAATATGTAAGCAACTTAACTTTGATCACACACACAAAAAGAAACAAACAAAAATAAAAAACCTTGTTTATTTAAGTTTTTTCTACTTTTTGTAGGTTGATATTTAACTCTATTACACCTTAACTCCAGTCCACTCCCTGTATTTTGAATTTGTTGACATAAACTATCTTCGTTTTCTCCACCCCAACTTTATGAATACAGTCCTTATTCTTAAATAAATTGCTGGTCCTGGAGAAATAGAAACTTGCCTTCCAATAAATCAGGTGATGCTTGCTTTGACAATCTCAAGGGCTTACCCCACTCCTAACCTGAAGTCATAATTTTGCCTATTAAAAGTAACTCTTAAAAGAAAGTTGTTATTCTCTGAGAGAGAGAGAGAGAGTTTGTTAAGTTTCTGACAATAAACTGCTTTTGTCTTTGTCCTTGGTGTGTCTGCATGATCAGTCCTGTGCCAATTTTATTTCAGTGTTATTGGTTAATTACTCTTTGTGTGTATGTCTTGTTTTACTCTCTTCAGCAATCTGAATAACCATCTCATTGCCTCCTCACCTGGAAGATCTTTTTTAAGAAGTTTAGTGCTAGCCATAGCAAATGAACTTTCTATAATATTTGGTTCTTTCTCTTTGCTGCTTGTACAAACTTCTCTTTGTCCTTTACCTTTGAGAATTTGATTGTAATGAGTCAAACATTCCTTTATATGCATATTTATATTTTTCTTCAGGTTTAGAAAAATTTTGGCTGTTATTTAATTTAATAGACTTTTAAATTGCTTTGTAATTTTAAATTACCTCTTAAACTGCAATCATTCTTAAAGTTATTATTTTAATATTTCATTATATGTTCTAAAAGTATATTCATTTTTCTTCCCTCTTTTCTCTTCTGGACTTGTATTTTCAACTAGGGTATCTTCAAGTTTAATTAATTAATTTTTTTTACTTGATCTAATATGCTTTTGAGGCTCTCCACTTCACTTCTAATTTTACTCATTGCAGTTTTCAGCTCAAGATTTTCTGTTTGATTTTTTTTTAATTATATCTGTTCCACACTCCATTTTTCTAACACATTTTTTAATTGCTTTTCTAGTTCTCTATAGATTACCTTAGTATTTTTGAAACAGCTTTGAATTATTGGTCTCTAAACCTCCCCTCTCCACATGATGAGAATTAATCACTGATGTTTTATTCATTCCCTTTGGTGAGCTCAGGGTTCACTGCAGATTACAAGATTTTCTTAACCTGGAGTCATTGCTTCTTAGGGTTGTATCTTCTTTTGGACACTAGATGGTGGCCTAAGCTGAGATTTGCAATAAGTATGACCTCCCCCGCCCCCCCCCCCCCCAAAAGGTGAATTTGGCAAAATTTCCAAGTTAAATGGTCCTAGAGTAGGACCTAAGGGTGCACCCAGACTGTTGGCAGGCCAACCTAGAATCCCCTTCCAGAAGAAGAGCTGAGTCATCCTGCATAATATCATGGCTTCTTGTTATAAAGTCTCTCAGATTTGGAATTTCACCTGACCAAAATGGAAAGTCATCAGGTAATTTTTTTTTCCAGAAGTAACTAGTCCCACACCCATTTTTTTTTTCATTAACTAGCTTCTGAAACTTTATCCCTACACATATTGCCAGTGCTTCCACAAAACTGGTATGTACATATTTCCTGCTAAGAAACCCAAGACCATGGTAAAACATGCTATAATATTGGTAGGATGAGAGAGACTTCTCCATATGGATCCATCACCTAGGAGGTTTGATCATGGTTATAAGTATG
This sequence comes from Callospermophilus lateralis, assembly GCF_048772815.1. Taxonomy (NCBI): domain Eukaryota; kingdom Metazoa; phylum Chordata; class Mammalia; order Rodentia; family Sciuridae; genus Callospermophilus; species Callospermophilus lateralis. The sequence continues at coordinate 47,633,040 of NC_135312.1, read as the reverse complement.
CATTTTGCTTAATATCTACTTATATATTGTCAGTGCTCTGCAGCTGGAGGAATCATTAGAGTCTCTGTATTCTAGGTGTTAATTTTGCCACTGGATATTTGTAATTTGGTATCTGGTTTTTTTGGTTATTTCTTTGAGGGGGAAGAGTAAAGACTTATTGCTTCTATTCTGCCATTTTGGTGGTGAGTCCTGTTTATAGACATAATTTTCTTTTGATATACATCAAGAAGAGATATTGCTAAATTATATAGTAGCTCTATATTTAATTTTTGAAAATACTTCAAAAATGTTTTCAATAAGTCCATATCTATTAACATTTCTACCAACTGTATATCACAGTTCACTTTTCCCTACATCTTTGTTAAAATAACTTTTATCTTTTATGTATGTTTTAGAGCATTTTAAATTTAATTTAAAGATTATAACATATAGTCTTGAGTAAAATTCACAGAAGTTTGCATAAAATATTTTCTTGATGTACAATATGATACTCTTCCATCAATTAAAAGATTAGTCTCAATGATATTTCTGCTGTGTTTCACTGCTATTTAAAAGAATTATTACAAAATTTCAGGACTTTAAGACTATCATGATAAGGTACTTTTACATAAGATTAAAAAATTAGTATACTAAAAATATAACAGTTATTCAAATAACTTACACTTATATCTTTGAGCCTATTTCTGAAATGATTATCAGTAAATTAGATAAACATAAAAACAACTTTTTAAAAGAAAACATTCCATTTACTGACAGCATACAAACTTTTAATAAACCCACTGCTAGCTAAGCAATCGTAAACTTCATTCTTACTATAAAATTGCCTTCACTTTAAATAACTATTTTATACAAGTTATCTTTAATTTGCAAAGAACATTCCATCTCAATTTTTGACTATGTTTCCTGAGAATGACTTCCTCATTTTAATATGGTACACATGTAAATATGAACTATATTCATAAGAAAAAATATAATATATATGCAAAGTTAACATTGGAAAAATATCAACATAAGCAGTTTTATTCAATATTTTAAAATCCATTTGTAATGCAATTTTTTGCATTTTTATAAGAAAATCTAAATTGATAAATCATTTGAAAATATGTTCAAAGTATGTATAATAATGCTTAGAAGTAATTTCACTAGTGGTGTATTTAAAAGGGCATCATGCATGTGTCTAAATGTAGATGATCTAATTCATTCAAGAGAGATTTGGTATTATATATATTTTGCTGAAATTATTTTCTAGCAGTGAATTTGTAATACATAATGCATTTTAAAGTTTTAAAAGGAAAATGAATACTAATGCATTATCCCTCTCAGAAAATTGTGACCTTGAATTTAATAGTTGGTTATCACAATTTTTTTCTTTTTATAGCATCATAGAATTTTATAGATTTAAAAATATTCACTGCACATAAAATCTTTATCTTTCTGTGTATCATTCTAAGGATTATTTGTTATTAAAGTCCTGAAAATAAATTCAATTTATTTAAATAAATTCAATTTAAACCTTTATAATTTTTTAAAGACCAACTGATTTCTCCCATGTTATTTAAGGGGACAGAGAAATTGATTTTCTAAACTCCAAAAATATTTTAACTATTTTTCATAAAACTCATTTTATTTTGAGATTAAAAAATAATTATAAGAAATAATTAAATTCTCTTTGGAATTGAAGGTAAATGGAAATGAGTTATTTTATGGATAATTTTACTAACATGCAAATTATATATTAAACAATATTTAGTAAAATCTATTATTGGGGTTACAAGAAGTCTTAGATACCACCTACTAAAGCTGTCTTTTTGAATCGTTCTTTGATAATTTCATAACATCTCTCACAGAATGGAATTCAAATCTTCATCCATTAAGTTAGAGAAGATTTTTTTTTGGGGGGGGGGGCGAAGATTTTACCAAATACAAGATCCTTGTTCCATGGGAATTATTATTTATGATGAAACATTTTTTATAGCTGTTCTCATCATTGTTACCCATGATATCATTTATAAAGCATTATGGCAAGTATCTAAAGAGAGTTTTCTTATTTTTCTTTTGTAACATGAATTTATCCATCAGTTTAATTTTTATGTTGATGAGGTCTCCCTTGTCCTTATTATGAACAATAGAGCTGTTGATGTCCCTATTAGTGTTTGAGATTTATAACTCAAGGCAAATCAGGTTGTGATTTGACATTCCATGTATTTATGCAGCTACAAATCACAATAGAAAGAGCCAATAATCTGACTGCAAATTATTCACACTAGCAGCTTCTCAAAGTCATACTAATTAAGATATCTTGTTTTGAGATACTTGCCTTCTTGCACTGATGATTCACAGACCTGCTTTGCTATTATTCCTCAGGCATATTCCTAGCATCATTCAGAGTTAATTTAGTGTCTATATGAATGAACTTTGCCTAATACTGTTATTATATTTATTTTAAAAATAATTTCCTATGACTAATTTTATCTCCTCTCCATCATCAACTGCAAAGCCACAGGCTTTTATTAGCATCATCTACTGTTACTCCATCTTCTAATCAAATCCAGACTCCCTTTCTCAGCAACAACATATTCTTGTACAGTTATCCCCACCATAGCCACCATTCAATTAATAAATATATAAATTAATATGCTTCTGTATTTTGCCAGCAATTTTATTTCAATTTTATTCTTATTTTATATTTGCATGATTCTCTTCCCCAAGTCTGGCCCCAGCATTGCTGAGGATAGAACTTATATCCTCATGCATGCAAGTGTTCACCTGCTGAACTTCACATATAGCTCATATTCATAAAAACATGTTGTACTATGATTCTGCCTTAGAAATGGAAAAAAATGATTTGATAAATCTAAAATCAAAAAAAGAGTCATAATTTCAGTTATTCAGCATCAAAATGGTCATTTTTTTTTCTAATTCTATTTTTTTTTCCCGTACCAGGAATTGAATCCAGAAGTGCAAGAGGGGGAAGGTAAACTCGTTCAGAAAAGAAGTGCAAAATTAAAGACTGACACCAATACAGCAAGCAGGAGTAAGGAAGCTATACTGCCCAGACTGTGGGAATAGTGATAGCAGAAGACTGAGACTTTAAAACAAAGACAGAGCCATAGCCTCAGCCCTTGTTCTGAACTGATCAAGGAATCTTCGAAAGACAAGTGCTAGGAAAGAGAGACAGTAGAGGAACTAGAGCTTGCAAAGATATCTTGTATGAGACACAGCAGAAACAGAAACATGAGCATTTTAATAAATAGGCATGCTATGGTAAACCACCCTCTACTTAATAGACATGTTTTCTTTACAGGTCTGATGGCCGAAATGTACTCAGAATAGGAGTAGACCTAACAACAAATCACAAACTCAGTCCATGTGCAGACATGATTAATATGAACCCCTGCATTAAAGTCTGACAGAAGGAAAAGTAAACTGATTTTCAGGCATAAAACCTATTTTTTTCAGATGTTAGTGTCCTCCACAAATTGTGTGCTTGTCCACAAAGGATTTACTGATGATCACTGAGGATGAGGGACCATTGACATAAAAAAAGATCATATATAATAAATATGACAAATATAGATATAAAGCAAAGAATATATTGTGAATCTTTTTAATCTTTGCAATGTGGAAAATTCTAATGTCTTTTGGGAAAAAAATGAACAATCTGATCATTGATAAACTTAAGAAAAATATTTTATTTTTTTTAGGTCAAAGTTGAAGTAGGACACCTATGTCTAAGTGACTTGAAGATATGGGAATAAAGGATTACCAGGATCTGATATGTGAAGTTATGAATTCTGAAATTATAAGCATTTGATTTGGTTGCATTAAGTTTCACCTTGTTTTCCATTCTCTACAACAGCAAACCTGCAGACATTTTGAAACCTCAAACAATTGTTCTGAGATTGGAAAAAAAATATGACAGTACTTTTAGATAAATTGCATACATTATTGTTTTGAATTGCTTCTGCTTTTGCCAGTGGGTAATGATGTACACCATGCAAAGTTCTTCCCGGCTGGGAGGAATTTCCATCATTGATATATTTTGAGGTATTTCTAAGGGGACTGCATGAGCTACAATCCACTTTTTAAAAATTATGAGCACCATTGTTCCTAGACGCATCTACTAAAATATATTCTTCTCAAAAATTCATGAGGAACACCCCATCCATGTCATCTTAAGTCAGATCAGAAAGATAGAATCCAGAGAAATTGGGGAAGAAATAAGATGCTGTTCTAAGCCACCATATACCTTACATTTGTCCCACCCATATTTTTTGTCACCTGGTGGGTATATGGTTCACATTTTTCATCCTAACTGTAGCCTCCAGAACTTAAAGAGGCTTGACAGACATGGTGACTACTTTCTAGTGGTAAAATGAATGAGGTACAATAATTTTCCCTTTATATTTGGGGAAATATCTCTGTTATCCCAGAATAAGTAAACCCATACAGTCTTCATTGATAGAGTGGAATCTTTAAACTTCATAGGAACTATTTTACACTATGTGTACTGTATTTGAAATACTAAGGTGTCAAAACTATTGCCATTTATGATTATCTGGCCTTATTGAAATGAGGACATAGATATGATATAGGTAATGGTCTACAGGGTGCTGAGATGACAATTATTTTTGAATATAGCAGAAATCAGTGTCAAGTTAACCTAGCACTATAGCAATATTGCAAATATAAATGGTTTTCAATAGATATAGTATGAACTGCTTATTATTCACTTTCCTGAATAATAATGCATTTTCCAGATTAATAAATGCATTTTATTGAACTGAGGCTATGGTAGGGTGCTTCATCACAGAAAACCTGACAGAGCTGCTTTAATTAGGAAACAATGAAAATTTGTGTGTATGTGCGGTTGTTTCTAATCATCTTCAAGGATCTGTCAGGTTTTTATGGGAAGGAGGGTGGTGAATTAAGTGGGATACCATAGATTATCACCATCATCATATGTTTCAGGTTGTTAAAAATGTCACCAATCTTTAATATTCTCCTGAGGAAGCAAATTGATTTTGATTTGTTATTTTAGTTTTGGAGAAGGGGGCAATCTCTAAGCCCACTACTTATCACTTCTACATCATGGATTTTTAGTACACAGAGAAGCCAAGGTGAGTTTTCTGACAACTACCAAGTATATTCAACCTGGAGAGTTACTGATAAAGTGAAAAATTTACAGCCATGTTTAATTTCTATAATAGTTCTTTTGGTTTTTATTTATTTTTATTTGTTGTATTTAGTTATACATAAGATTAGGATTAATTTTGACATAATTATAAAAGGGATTATAACTTGTTCTAATTCAGTCCCTAGTATTTCATCTTTCCCCCCTGTCCTTCCTTCCTCTGTTCCCTCTGCTCTACTTATCTTTCAGCTATTTACTTATGGATTTTTTTTTATTATTGTCTTATGGGTGTACATGATGGTGAGATTCACCAGGCCATGTTCATATATGTACATATGAAAGTTAGTTCAGATTCAGTTCACTGTCTCTTTATCCCATCCCTTTCCCCTTCCCTTCCTTCTTCTTTGTTACTCACTGATCTTCTATTTTTTTTTAATCCCCTGCCTCTTATTTTGAATTAGCTTTCACATATCAGAGAAAATATCCAAGTTTTTTGGGATCGAATTCCCAAGTGGTGATGACAGAATTAAGAATTTTTTACATGACCTCAGTTGAATCCAAAAGTATCTGACCTAAACATAATGGATATTCCATGCAGTGCAGCTTAATGAGGCTTGTAAGATGTATGTATCTTAAGTTAGGAGTCAGATAAAGAAAATAACTATGCATTAATCCCCTAATAAAAGAAGAGACGGACTGCAGGGTTTGTATCCAAAAATCATCTCCATGACCTGAATATCTATAAGCCTCCAAGGAAGTTAAGATATCCAGAAAAGCATTAGTGATTTTTAAGTAGTTTTACTTTTACTTCCTCAAGAAGTTATGTTATCAACGTTACGAAAGGGTTATGGTATTAGAAGTCAGTAAATCAAATCATGTGACTCACCAGTATTTATTAGTTTCTTTACTACAAAGGTTATGTTGAATAATGCAATATTTTCCACTCTTGAATTTTCTTCATGTTCCTCTGAAAGTTTTTTATTTAGATCCCTTAATATTTTGTCTCTCATAAATTTTAATGATTCTGCTTCATTGACAATAATAGTTGAAATTTATTTTTATGATAACTCTTTTAAATTAATGTTTCCTAATTTTCCAAGCATTTATTTTTTCTTTTTAGTGTTGCTTTATTTGTTTTTGTTGTTTTATTGATAAAGTTTTTTTTATAAAGGCAACAGTAATAAACATATTTTTTATAATATTAGTATTTTTAAAACAAACCAAAAATGCTTTTTCCACGTGTATGAGACTTTTGGATTAATTATAATATACTATCCATTGTTTGAAATGAATTTTAAGGACTTCAATATTTCCAATCCCTAAGTTATTCTGAAATTTTAATGCTTTCACAAGTAAGTTGACATAATTTATCATTCAATTATAGCCATTTTACTACTATGAATATTAATTAAGATACTTCAATTATATAAACTTTTCCTTTATTATGTGTTTACTTTAGAAGAACACTTCTAGCCTGAATTTTAGTTGGCAAACCATTAAGTAAAATAGGCTTATGATATTATTTTGTAAAGTGTGTCTACTTTCGCTACTATTTCATTGATAATGCCCAGGTAAAATGACTTAAAGTTTTAGGGAATTTTTGTTTTGTTGGTACCAATTATTCATATCATTATTTTTTAAAAAGTAAATATGAGTGAAAATTGTTATGTGCCTTATCCATGTATTGATGTTTGGTCAGAGAAATGGAATCAATGTAGGTGATACAAGTGATGTATTAACAAGTATACTGATATAAAATAAGTGAATTATTGTAAATTCTACACTCCACTTATTTTAAGGGACGAATGGAGGAACCTCCATAAGGTGTTTCATCTACTATTAGTATTGGACCAATGTCTTTTTTCATTAATAGTAATATTCTAACTTTGATAACAGTAGTATTTTTTGTGTAGTAAACTGACAATTAATAAGAAAAAAGGGGTGAAACTAGGAAAATTTAGTTCATATCTTTGAAATTAAAATATTATAAGTTGCTAAACTTGACCAAAACTATAAAAAGAGTCATTTATTTACTTTAGTTTTTACTCTTGACATATTAGCCTTTATATTCTGCATTTATTTTTTTAATTATTTAATCTTAATCCTTGCTACTCAATACTGGAAACAGATCATGCTTTATTTAATATGAGTGAATCATATGTAATATTTGACTTTCAGATAACTTTGGGAAAAAGTATACATGAAAATAGAGCCAATTAAAATTGATATACTTGTTAAATTATGTTGTATTGTTATTTGATGAGTAAAGTTTACTAGTTAAAATGAAAAATAAGCTTATAAATCACTCAAAATAAGCAATAGTGAAAATTGTCTCTTAATTCGCCTAATTTGATGGCAGCAATAGAACAAAGAGAAAATACAATTGCAGATATTTTACAAATAGCTGAAGGGAGAGTATGACTCATTTTGGAAGACAAATTAGTGAAAATAAAGTAAAAACACAGTGGGATACTTATCTTCTTAGCTCTAATAATTTTTTCATCTATAATGAAATCCTTAAACTCAGTTTCCAAAGGCTTTTTTTCTCTTTAAAATTTAGTGAGAAAGTAAACTAAGAACTTTAAACAGCATGGTGTAAACATGAGGATAATAACATATGCTGACTAGATTATTATTCATATAAGTGTGTTACAGAGAGTATCATTTGATGAAATTTGATTTTCATCAGCTCTTTTCTTGCATTGTAACAAGGATATTTAAAGTAAGGGTACCAGGGATTGAATGCAGGGCCACTTGACCACTGAGCCACATCCCCATCCCTATTTTGTATATTACTTAGAGACAGTGTCTCCCTGAGCTGCTTAGCATCTCACTTTTGCTGAAGCTGGCTTTGAACTCTCAATCCTTGTGCCTCAGTCGCCTGAGCGGCTAGGATTATAGGTGTGCGCCACTGTGCCTGAGTGAGCAATTTTTGAATTTTGTAAGTTTTCACTTACAAATGAAATGTTTGAAATTTGACAATGTTGAATAGGTTAGATACTTTCAGATCAATATAAAGATATGTGATATCAGATTATGAAATATATGTTGTGATATAGGAATTCACTAATAGGAGACAAAGATAAAATGAGGTTAGAGTAATGGTAGAAAGTATAAGATTACAATGAATATCATTCTTCAATATTAACTTATTTGATAAGAATCTATTTAGTTTCTACTAGATACCTTGCTATGTGAAAGACAAAATCTATACTTTTAAGGAACCCAGGAAAATGAAAAACAATTTTAAGTCCAAATACTAAATGATACAAAATATTAATCACAGTGTGTTTTGATGTAAACAGAGACAAAACATCATGTTGTCTATGTATTAAGGTGATGAGCTTTAGAAGGCCTGCAGGAGGTGACATCTAAACTGTGATATGAATAACATGTAATTGTGTTGAAGCACAAAGTGATTAAATGCAACACAAAATCTCTTTATGCTTGTTTTCTTTGCTACTTAACTGTTCTTAGGATAAAGTTTACCAACATATACATCGACTATGAAGTTCTGCACATTCGATCACCTACTTGAATCTCCAGCCAAACCATAACTCTTTCCCTTCCCTAAGGTGCACTCATTTTCTATTATTTCCTCTGTGCTTAATGTCTATTTTCTATTATTTCCTCTGTACCTAATGTGCAATAATGATATAGCTATTTCTACCCTGCTCTACATTCTTGGAGTTAGGACTCTGCAATATTTCCTAGATCCCTCATATATATATACATTTTATATATATATAAAATGTATATATACATTTATATAAATGTATAAATGTATATATTTATACATTTATATAAATATATATATTTATAATTAGGGTTCAATGTGCAGGTAGTTGCCAGCAACAAATACATTACACATCTTCTGTAAATCTTATTCTCATTTATTTTAAATTATTTAATTTATGTAAGTTTAATTTTAGATTTATTTAAATTACTTAAATTTATTTTAAATTTCTATATTAGAAAAGAGATAAAATTTGAAGGATTATTATAAATACTAAAGAATTTAAACAAGAAATCATTTGGTCTGTACCTGTTTGGCAGATATAGTCTTTCATGGAAATAATCAGTATGGATGTTGCCTCAAAAAAAATTATTATTTTTATTTGCTGGAGGAGAAAATATTTAAATAATATTTTTATCTAGAGAACATAATATGTGCTGTCTTACTAAATTGCTTTTATCATCATAACTAATTCATTCCTCAATTTAACTACCTCAATATTGAGAAGTTCAAAATCTCACAGGACATCATTCTGATCCAATGAATTGATGAGATTCTTTTGATAAAATATGTAGACACCTTAGATTCTTTGTAAAGCAGTAAATTTATTAAAGTATTAAAGATTATTGTGATTAATATGCACTTTATTCTGAAAGTACAATGTTATAGGATAGATATATTTAACTGAATATAAAAAGGTAGAAAAAGTCTCTGCTGTTTATTTCTTAGACCAAAAATTGTACTGGAAAAAGTTAAAAAGAGAAGGAAAACTTAGTCAAGTTTATTGATTTGGGGAAATATGTTTGAACTTAAGTCTACAGGAAAAAAAAAACTAAGAGTTTTTGTTGTTGTTTTGTATCAGGAATTGAACTCTGGGGTGCTTAACAACTGAGCCACATCCCAGCCCCTCTTTAATATTTTATTTAGAGATAGGGTTTCCCTGCTTAGGGCCTTGATAAGTTGCTAAGGCTGGCTTTGAACTTGCGGTATTCCTGCCTCAGCCTCCTGATCCACTGGGATTATGGTGTGAGCCACCATACCCAACATGAGAAGTTTTTTTAGAGCTCTGGTATACTAGTATAAAAATACTAGAGGACATTAGAATAAAATTTGGTCATTGAGATGTGTGGAACACACTTAGTTTACCTGGGTTTGCAAATATTATTTTCTATGATTAGTCTACCTGTGTTTGCTAATTGCTCCCCACTGAAGTTAGGTTCCTGCTATTGTTTAATCTGATTTGTACCCCCACAAATTCACACAGGAATTTAATCTTCAAAGCCTTATGTTATTGGTAATAAGAGTGTGAAACTTTAATCTACTATAGTGTTAAGAGGAATAACCATTGGGAAATGATTAGATTAGATAATTAGAATGGAGCCCTACTGATTTAATCCTAGTGGCCTTATGGAGAGAGGTAGAGAGAGATAACACATAAAGAAATGTCCACACACTCCCATCATGTTATGAGGAAGGAAAGAGGGACCATGTTATGTGGACCTTCAATTTTCAGAATCTGAGCCAAGCTAAACCACTTTTATTTATAGTGTTAACCTGCTTCTGGTATTTTATTATAATAGTGAAAAGCTGACTAATATAGCTATTACCATCTCACACATACTGGTCATTGTCCTCCCTCAGGATTTTATTTCAAAGGGATGGTTCTCAAGTACTCCAGGAAAGCATTCTTGAATTGTAAAATTGGGAAGAAGAGCTTTTTTTTTTTTTTTTTTTTTTTTTTTCCAGATTTACATTTCAGTGGAACTTAGAAAGACTTTACAATTCCAAGTTTTCTAAAGTAAATGTACTAAGAAGTGAGAGTCAGGAAGGAACACATCTAAAGTTTGGTTAAGCTTTGATAAATATTAAATGCATCTAGGTCGTTTTCTTTTGCTTTTGCAGATAATGTGATTTATTTGGTTTTTTGAATCTTTTACAGGATGACCTAACCTAACTAACTGAATGTCAATTTAATGGTAAGTAAATCAAGGCAGCTACTTTAGCTCATCTGATTGCACTGGCAATTTTTTTTTCTTTTACGATAAAGAAAATGCAATAGTGCCAGACTGGTCTGTAACCATGGGAATAATACATTTGCACCACGATATTTTTGTTGGAAGTATAGCATAATTCCAAAAGCAACTGAAACAAATTATATTTACTTTAGAAATTAATTTCTCTTTATCTTCTCCTTCTTCTTCCTTCTTGCTTCCTCTTCTCCTCCTTCCTTTTCCACTGTCTTCTCTCCCTCCTTTCTTTTCTTTTCCTTTTCTTCCTCTTTCATCTCAGTTCTTTCTTTCTCCTTCTTTTTCTAATACTCCAACCCTTCCTCCTCCTCTTTTCAGAGAGCCTTCTGCTTGTTACTAGACTCTCATAGAACAAAAATACTTGCCATAGGCTATCAAGACATACTGTTATATAAGCTCCTTATTACAGACTGGATTTTATCTCATTAAAATAAAATGGTATCTTTATAGTGAGTTAAAAATATTTACTGAAAACATAAATAAACTTCTTGATCTCCGTGTATGCATACCAAGTGTGCACATTTTTTTTCAAAGATAGTCATTGACTACACTCATTTTCATATATGAGAATTTCTTCATGTTTTCTTTGCTAAATAAATAAAAAGAAGATACTACATTTTTGGCTTTATAGTAACAAATAAAAGTGGCCCTAAAAGGGATTACAAAAGGGAAAACATTTGAGTGGATAGATTTGAAAGAGTTCAGTTTGTCTAGACTTTGTTTAGAATCCAGCTTAAACCAGTCCCATTTGATTTGTGAAAATGAAAAGCTAATATCCAAGTTTGGATTTGTACAATAGTTTATATGTGTGACTTTTTACTATTGAACTTTTTTTATTTTGAGACTAACTTTATGTTCACATGCCATTCTGAGAAATTAGAGAAACGGATTTTTAAATCTTTATCCACTTTTCCCAATGATAACATCCTATAAAACTATAGTATAATATCATAACCATACACTGACATTGATAAGGCCAAATACAGATCATTTTCATCACCAAAAATATCTCTTATCTTGTCCTCTAAACCACACCCTCTTCTATTCCATCCACACCACTCCCTCAACCACTGGTAATGATTATTGTGCTCTTTGTGTCTAAAATTGAGTCATTTCAAGATCTTATATCATTTGAACTATATTGTGTATAATCTTTTAGAGTTGGGTTTTTCATTTAGTATGGTTTCCTGGAATCATACAGCAAATGTTCAGACTTGTCAGCACGAGGTAGGGATTAGAGAAAAGGCCTAGTATGGTAGCACATGCCTGTAATCCTAGCAGCTCAGGAGGCTGAGGCAGAAGGATCTCTAGTTCAAAGCCAACCTCAGCAAAAGTGAGGTGCTAAGCAACTCAGAGTAATCCTCTCTCTAAATAAAATACAAAATAGGGGTGGGGTTCTGGCTCAGTGAATGAGTATGCCTGAGTTCAATCCCTGGTATCAAAAAAAAAATGATTAGAGAGAAGCACATTTGTTGTATGGGTGTCAAAGAATTTTTGAGAAATAGTGAGTAAAATTAAATCACAAAAAGGGCCCAAGGGAAATTAACACTCAATGTAAATATTAGAGAAAATATATTTATAATCAGGAGTTCAGGAAGGTCCACTCACTGAATACCAGTTGAATACCTTCCTTATCTACCTTAGAGTTGACATGATGAAATCATAAATATTAAACAAAATGATAAATAAATAGAATTTTAAAAGCCCTAAAAAGTAACCATGACAATAAAAATCATGTCTTAAGGATGTTTATCAATAAGTACAATTAAATTTGAGTATCTTACATAATATGGAATCATCCAGAAGTTTGGAGGAAACTTACTTGTATTAGAACTTATTTGTAGTACAGGAGTTTATTCCTTCTTAGAAATAGTGATGTAGAGGAAAAACTACTATCTAAATTAGGGTTTGAACAATGGACTATTTATGCTTCTGCTTTCTTTTTTATTAACTTTTAATTTTCAGATAACTGTTGATTCACATGCAGTTGTGATAACTTCCTATATAACTGTTATACAGTATCAAAAACTGATAGTGACATTGATATGGTTAAATACAGAACAATCCCTCTGGAATGACCTTAATTTCCTTCCCAAACTCAACCTTGATTTGAACTTTTCCCAAATTTGAAATATATGCAATATTTTTCAAGTAGCATTTCTATTCAGATACATGATCAAGAATTATTTTTATCATTTGCAACCCAGTAGCATAAACATTATCATCTTTATTTGCAAACAGAAAAGATAATACATTCCAGATGTATTAAGAAAGAAAATGTAAAAAAAAAAAATCTGACACATCACAGTTGAGAGCTAAAATAAAGATTAATATTAAAGATTTAATTGGCCACTGGATAGAAGATTATTTCACTCACTAATGTTATGAATATGAGGGTGAGCACAGAAATGATAGAGATGTTATAGATAATGATGCAACTACTTTTTAATATGTCAATAATAGTTAAAGAATAATAATTCACATTAATTGAATATTACATGCCAGGCACTGCTCTTAGTACTCAAGATATATTAGTTCAATTTCTTCAAAGTCATATGTGATAGCAATGTTGTCTTTTTTTTTTCTTTTACACTTAAGGAAATAGAGATACCGAGATTTTCAATTACATGCATAAAGTTATATAAGTAAAATAAGTAGTAGAGCAGGGATAAAACCAATTTTATTTCAAGCCCACACTAATAAGCTGAGTTTTATTTTAACATACTGAGATTTGGGTAGCTACTTTACATTTCCTAGACAGTTGTTTTATGGGTCTGAAACTCAATAAATAGCTCTAGGGTAGAAATATGTTTTGGAAGTTTGTCAAAATATGAATGATGGTTGAGTAAAAGAGTAAGCATTATAGTTAAGAGTTAAGGTTCAGAGTTAAGACTGAATTCAAATAGTGATAAATATTGTTCTTTTTTTACTAAACTGAAGACATGATTTAAATGAAACATTCTATATTCAGTGGCTGTTGAACAAATAAGTAACACTTTGGAGGAGATATTTTCCTTCAAGTGTACTGTAAAAATTCAAAATGGTTAACTGTTTCTATCACACATAAAATGCAAAGATATTTTTATTATATTTATCAAGCAAATGAAGACCCACTATTTAAATTGGGATTTGAATAATGAACTATGCATGCTTCTGTTTTCTTTTCCTTTTATTTAAAAATAATTGTAGATTCACATGCAGATTTGAGAAAATACAGAGAAATTGTGCATATATTTACTCATTTTCCCCAGTGATAACTCTTTACATAATTGTTGTATAATAACATGACATAGGTAGTTAAATGTAGAACATTTCTATCCTCACAAGTATCTCTCATCTTGCCCTCTAAACTATATCCTCTTCACTCCCAATTCCATGTACTTCAATTCTTGGCAATAATTAATATGTTATTTACAGCTATAATTGTGTCACTTTAAGAATATTATGTAGGGGCTGGGACTGGGACTCAGCGGGAGTGCACTTGCCTGACATGTGTGAGGCACTGGGTTTGATTCTCAGCACCGCATTTAAATAAAGGTCTATCAACAACTAAACAATAAAACTAAAAAAAATAAATAAATAAAGAATATTATGTAGATGAAATTATGTAGTATATAACTTTTGGACTTTTTTTTCTTTTTTCACGCACAATGATTCTCTTTCTGTGTCTTTGCTATTGGATGTATTGATAGTTTGATTATTTTTAATTACAGAGTACTCTTCCTTATATGAATGGATCACCTATGGAAGGAAAAATGTGCTGTTTCCAATGTTGGACTACTTCCAATAAAGCTGCTATAAAAGTCATGTACAGCTTTTTGTATGAACTTATATCATAATTTCTGTGGGATAAGTGCCCCAGAATGTAATTGCTTGGTTGTATGATAACTGCAGCTTTAGTGTTTTATTGGTTTGTTTGTAAGAAACTGCTGAACTCCTTTCCAAGGTAGCTACATCACTTTATATTCCCAGAAGCAATGGATATATCGTTTCATTTTCCTACACCCTTGCTAACATTTGGAAGGGCCACTGTGTATTTTTTTAGCAATTCTGAAAATTTAATAATTTGGATTTTCCTAGTTACTAATGGTATTGAACATCTTTTTTGCCATTAATAAATTATCTAGGCATCTCTGGCATCTTTGGTGAAACCTATATGTCTTCATGTCTTTTGATTATTTCCTAGTTGTTTTAATTGGTTTTTCTTTTACTTTTTCTTTGCAAGGGCTTTACATTTTCCAGACACTACTCCTTTGTCAGGTAATGTAGCATATAATATTTTTCCTACTCTGTAAATTTTATTTTCATCATCTTTTCATGGACTTTTACAGAGGAATATTTAGAACACTAAATATTTTATTATTGTCCCAAAGGTCCTTGAGGCACTGTTATATTTTTCTGATCTATTTTCAATCTGTGTTCAGACTAGGTAAATTGTATTGTTCTTTTTTCTAGTTCACTGATTTCCTACTCTATCTTCTCTGTTCTTCTGTTGATAACATGCAAGGCACTTTATATTTTAGTTATTATATCATTCATTTCTAAAAGCCTACTTTAGTTCTTCTTTATAGCTTCTCTTTCTTTGTTGGGATGTGCTGGGTGCCATCAGCCAAGTAGGTATGACAAATTCCTTGCCAGCTTACTCCCATGCTGTCTAGTGGAAGGACTTCTGAAAGGTGACCTTGCTCAAGGACCAGGGCAGGATCCGTGTTTAGGGTGTTCCCCCTTTAGAATAGGGCAGTTTAGCATAATAGGAGAGTAGGGTGTTTCCCCTTTAGAATAGGGCGGTTTAGCATAATAGGAGATTAGGGTGTTCCTCCTTTAGAATAGGGCATATCCTGCTGCTGAGTTCCTCTTGAGTGCTTAGGGTCAGACAGTATATTTTGGAAGAAGTGGATTTGGGCAGAGAACGTGGATTCCCCCAGAGCGTGTTTGTAGACGGCCGGTGTGAGTTCGGGAATAAAGAATTGCTGTTTGAATCTACAAGCTGTGTGGAGACTCGTGATTTGAGAACTTGTCTTTGTTTCACTTGTGGTAACCATGTTTGTAATTGTTCATTGCAGCTTTCTTATCACAGCTACCTTAAAATCTTGGCTAGATAATTTAAAAAATCTTTATCACCTCAGTATTAGCATTGGTGATTGTCTTTTCTCATTCAGGGTGACATCTTTTTTGTCTTTGGTATGATAGGTGATTGTTTCTTATTGAAACCTTGAAATTCTCATCTTATGAAAACTGAATATTGTAATCTTGCTTTTACTCACATTGCTTTAGGAAGAGAAGGGGAATCACTAATTTTTAATAATCAGATGGAAACAGAAGTCCAGGTTCCTCACAGGTTTCCATTCTGCAGGGTTGGAATAGAAGTTTCCAGATACTATTTGGTTTCCATTGACACTGCAGTGAAAGTGGTCACCTCACTCTAAGACAATTGAAAAACAACAACTCTCTACAAAAATTTCTTTTATCACCCCCATTACCTTATTGAAGGTAAAGGTAATCGGGCTCCCCATGTGATAGACGTGGTTTGAAGAGGGATAACACTACATTACTCTCTAGCAGTGATGAAAATTTTGGTACCTTGCTTGCCTTCTCTGACAGCATTTCAGTGGAGTGCTGGGCAATCACTTTACAGCACTGTAAGGAGATATCTTAGATCTCTATTCAGTGTTTATTTGTGTGGATGAGGCTGTGGCCCAGTTTTCATGTGGCTTTAGGCTGGAGTAGAACAATTAATTTTTAAGTGTTCTATCTTTTCCTGTTCCTTTGTTTAAAGAGTAAGTATTAATTATGGCTCTTATTGTTCATGTCCATTGACACCTAAAAATCTTAAGAAAAGCAAGTAAAAAGAAAACTAAGGGGACTTATCACCATGTGATTCCTGTGCTCCTGATTTCTCTAACGGAAATGCCACCTTCTCTCATCTTTTCAGTCTTCTTAAATTTATTTTATATATAATGTCAATGACTTTTAGTGGTACTTAGTGGGTGAAATAGGGAAATGTACATCTATTCCATCTTCCCAGAAGCAATAGGCAACAACAATGGTTATGATAATTTACGTAAAAGTTGGTGACCTACACTTTTAAGATGACAAATAGAGAAAAGGAGAGATAATACAAGAATATGAAGGATGCCCATACTGCGAAACCCTTAAATGAAATTGAGGCAATTCTTACTGAGTGTCTAGTATAAAGGTCTTTTTGTTTGTTTGTTTGTTTTAGGGATTGAACCCAGTGGTACTCTCACATTAAGCTACATCAGATTAAGCTACATCCCAGCTTTTTTTAGTGTTTGTTTTAAGACAGGGTCTCATTAAGTTGCCAAAGCTAGCCTCAAATTTGCTATCCTCCTGCAATAGCCCCCTATCCTATCCACTTGAATTAAGGCATACATCACCATGCCTGGCAAGGACACTTTTTTTTTTTTTAATAAACCTTTCACTTCTTAAAACTTTCCTTTTCTTTTAGTTATACAATTTTTATACACATTTTTAGCCGAGAAAAGTATGGCCTGAATTTTTGAATTTTTACATACATTATCAGTTTAAACCTTACTAAAAGTCTGAAATTAGATTTAAGAGCACTATGTCTTTCCAGAATGCTGCCTGAGGATCCACAGCTTTTGTGTAGTAAATATGGACTTTGTACTAATTGGTGACTAACAACAAAGGTCTGCTTGTGCTTCAAAACAAAAAAAAAAATAAAAAATAAAAGCCCATGAAATCTTATTATTTATTAATTAACAAATATCAGTTAAATATTTATAAAAGAGAGAGAAAGAAAGGAAATAAAGTAGAAAGAATATGGAAGGAAATAACTTTACTGACACTAAAAAAGAAACATTTTTCTTAACACATAATTTTTATAAGAAATTTAAAATCAAACTTAAAATTGTTATATGTAGTAATTTACTTTTTTGAATCCTATGCTTTATTTAACTACATAGTTACATGTATAATATGTTAGTTCCGACAATCAGTACAAAATTCAAAATAACATTAAAATGACAGAAGTCTCTCTCGCTCTTTCAAATATTTAGAGGTAGACAATTCTCAAAAAATGCAGAGTCCTTCTGTCTCTGGTTTCATATTCAAAGATTTTATTCATAGAAGTGGTATGATTATATCTAGAATGTCACCCAAGGGCCTTTGTGTTAAAGGCGTGGTCCCTACCCCATAGCATAATGGGGAAGTGATGGAATTTTGAGACATAGGGCTTTTGGGGAAGAAGTTAGGGATGATATCAGGTGATATTGGGGCCCTAGTCACTTTCTGTCTTTCTTAGCTGCTATGAGATATATAATACTCCTCTTTTACAATTGCTAATATCTGAAACAGGCCCAAAGTAACATGGCCAAATGACCATGGACTAAAACTTGTAAAACTATAAGCCAGAATAAACTTTTCCTCCTTTTAACTTGTTTTTTCCTCAGGTTTTTTGTCACAACAAAGGAAAGCTAACTAATACAGTAGGGTTCAAGAAACGTTAGCATTTCAGCCAACAGAAAGAATAAAGAGAATGAGAAAGGGTGGAAGAAAGGAATGAGAAAAACTTATGCTTTACCTATTTTTTTTAAGTATTCAACTATGGATTTGTCACAGAATAATTTGGCTTATGTCTTGTTGGGCAAAATAAACAAAATGTTCACACTTAGTTATAAGGGAAATTTACTAAAGTAGTAGTGATTCTAAATAGCTCTGTCTAAAGCTAAGAATCAAGAATTATTTTTCTAGTAGAGAGGAAAATACCAGGTTCATGACAGCAAAACCTATATAAGAGAAATTTCGCTATTACTGCCAAATAAATATTTTCTTTTGAAGACTGTGATTTAAAATCTCTTATTTTGGTTTGTTAGATTAATAACTTATTCATAAAGGCCTCATGATACTTGAGATATAAAGAAAGTATGGATTATGAAATCCATTTTAAAATGTCACCTAGCCTGAATTAGCCATTTATATCTCAGTAAATTGTCATATCATTTTAGTATGGTTTAAAAATATTTTGTTAAAATTTTGGAAACTGTTTTTGAATATTATATGAATCAATAATTCCATTCAGTATCTCATTCAGTTAATATACATGATATTTAGTTTTGTGTCAACTACACATTAATCTTGATGTTGCTGTGCAGGTATTTTGTAGATACAGTTAGTGTCTACAGTGAGTTGAATGTAAGTAAGATGGTTATCTAGATCCGTGTGCTGGTCTCATCCAATCTACTGAAAAACCTTAAGATTAAAATTGAGATTATGTGAGGAACAATAAATTCAGTCTCAAGACTGAAAACATCATTTTCTATAGAAAATCCATCCTACCAACCTTTTCTACAGATTTCACACTTGCCATTCTCACTATCATGTAAGCCAATTCCTTCAAATGGATAAAATTATAAATGTAATGCTAATTCTGTTTGGATAAATGACTTTGATACAGTATCATAAAATTATCTGTCGCTGGATAACTTTGATATGATAGTATATAAAATTTTCTATTTGTTTCATTTTAAAACTATTATGTATTTATATAATACTTAGATAATATGGTATAATGAGAAAAACGCAAATGTCACTGCTTATTTATCTTTAGGCCATGGTGTACCTAATTCTGAAAAATATCTTGTATATTTGATCAGAAGCATAGCAATAAATTAATCATAATATATTTAGCTTTTAGATCTTATCCATAGGTTGACATAGATAGTTCAAGGGTGAACAGAAATATTCAGTACTGGACCAATAGGCAATAATTCATATTCTAGTTTGTATAATATTTTCCTAAAATATTTTAAAAGATTTTATGTTTCACTTTTTCTATGGTATTTCTTAGAATAGAACACTGCCTAATTTATTTTTATAGGAAAAAAAACAAAGGAAAAAACAAGAAAAGCTGTTAGCTTTATTCTTTACTTAAGTTATTGTAATATATAAATAGGGCTGGATAAATTTTTAAATCAAGTCTAATAAATTACATAAAATAGGAACTTTTATTATAAGCCACAAATTGTATCAGGTAGGATTCTTCAGAGAAATAGAATCAATTAGATAAATATATAAGAGGAAACATTCTGAGAATTGGATCTCATGATTATGGAAGCAAAGAAGTCCCTTAATATGTTTTTTTGTAAGCTGGAAAACGAGGCAACCCAAACTTTCATTCCTGAAGTGAGCATTTGTAGTTCTTCTTGGATTGAATATTATAAGTTTCTGTTGACCATAATTGGAGAGCATGATAAAACTAAGGGATTTCCTGTATTCTGTACATTTTCTTCGTTATATTCTTTGTGGAATAGGAGCCCTGTTACTACTTTGTACTACAAAGCAATCACCCAAACCACTGTGCAGCTCCTTTCTTAAGTTTCTTTTAGATAGACACAATACCTTTATTTTATTTATTTATTTTATGTGGTGCTGAAGATTGAACCTACTACTTCCCACCTGTGAAGCAAGCACTTTATCACTGAGCTACCACCCCAGATCCTTTGTTGGTTTCTTGATTTAAGAGATGTAAGAAATCTAACATAGTCAAATGGCAGTCTTCACTTCCAATTCAATAAAAGCATTGTCTTTTCTTTTGCTGAAAGAAATTTTCTCTCTGGAATTAAAACATTTAAGACAAAACAGACCAAAAAAAAAAAAAAAAAACGGTAAAGGGGAAATAGAAAACAAATATTTTCTAGTAGGTCAATAAGGAAAGTTGTGAGTAGTGCCACTCCTATTTCTACCCCTTGATTCCATGATCCATCTCTATTCTAGTAAGAACAGAAGACTACTCTATCTTGATGGATAGGGCCAAAGAAATCATTCTGCCTCCAGATACCTGGCTGACCACTCTGGGGAGTGATGTTATACTGAGAACTCAGTGTCAGGATCTGCTGCAGATATATTGAGCATTCAGTGATGACCATAACCAGATTGACCTTGGTGGATTAAGTCTATGATCCTGAGCACACATATTATTTACATCCTTTTCACCAGAATCTCATTTCCCGCCCCCCTCAGTCCATTGGATGATAAGAGGATGACTAGGGGAAAGGAACCAACTGGTTTCCATGCAATAGGTAATCCTGCCTACCTACTTGATTATTAAAATCTTACTCCATGGAGGTCACTCTTTGGTAAGTATTAACAGGATACAAATACCTTTATGTTTTTGTCTATTCAAAAAACTTTGACCATTTCCCTTTCTTCTAAATTTCTTTGTTAACCAATTTGTAATCATGTTTCTCACAAGTCCCTGAACATTCAGCCAAATCATTGGTAGTCTATGAATAAGTGTATAATTGCATACGTGGCCATTTCTTTTTCCAAGAAATGTGCAATAATAGGTGTGTTCTTCCAAAGTTCTTTCCCCTGGGAAGATTTCTAAAGTGTTGCAGATATCTACTCTTGATTATTGCTCATACTTTGATTGTATAGACTTATTTGTAAATCAGACCCCAGTCTTTGTCTCTTTCAAGCAGTTGAAGGAAATTCGTCATTCAGCTACAGGTGCAAGCTAGAAAAAAGATGGCTACAGCAGGTATGAGAATGATGGGCAACTGGACCACTTCTTTATGTTATTTACTTTTTCTACAGGCCCTCCTTGGGCCTGATCACATATATACAATTTCCATTGATGATATAGAGACATACATGCCAAATTTTATGGCTTGGTGGGTACTCAGTTTATAATGGGAAGCTCATGTCCCATGATTACACTGAGTCCAGGCATTCAGTTTGTCCAACAGCAAGCAAAATTTATCTTTCAAAAGGCGATTAATTATCTCTGATGGTGCTGGGAGGTACTCCAGAGTCCTAAACCTTGCATTGCTGTTTATCTGTGAGAGCTAACCAAAGTCTCCAAACAATATCTATATCTACCATTAATATGTTAAGAACAATTAGGCATATTAGATTATAAAGCCTGAGTAGCAGAGCAGCTTTAACACATTGTGTTGTAGAGCTAGAGCCCTTTCTTTTTCTGGTCCTCATTGAAAACAAACACATTTTGATTTATATAGTAGATGGGCCTGAGCTACATACCCAAATGAGTAATATGTTGCCTCAAAAGTACAAATAGAATTACTAGAAGTTGTGACTCTTTTTTGGAGGTAGGAAGAGCAAGATACAACAACTTATACTTCACCTTAAAAGGGTTACTTTAGTATGTCACATCTTGATGAACCTCTAGAATTTAAATGAAGTAGAAGGCTCCTGAATTGTCATCAGGTTTATGTCTCACCCTTTTATACTTAAATGTCTTAACTATAAGTCTAGAAAGGTTATTATTTCTTGATCATAACATAAAATCCAAATGATTTAATCAATTTAATAAAACTGTGGTATCTTGGAGCAGGAAAGTTTGATCAAGATTCCTGTAAATTAAATTTTGACAGAGGTCTGGGTAGTTGACATGCCCCTGAAAGTACAACAATGAAGATGTGTTATACTCTTGCTTGCTGGGAGCAAACTGTATTTGGTAGGCCTTATGAACAAATATAGATGATAAAGCTTTCACCAGATTAATGACTACATACCAGTTACTTGACAATGTGTTAGTTTGACCAAGCAATGAAACCACATCTGAAATAACAGCTACAAGTGGAGTTGCAAATTGATTAAATAATGATGATCCACTATCATCCTGCACATACCAAGTTGTAGAGTTAAATAAGGAGTTGGTCAAAATAACCTCTGTATCTTTCAAGTTCTTAATAATGGTGTTAAGCTCTGCAATCCTTCCAAGAATGTGGTATTGCTTTTGATTTTCTATTTTTTTAGGGAATAAAAATCATATGACGACTTTCATTATAATCCAATCTAACATATTAAAATATGATTTACAAATCATTAGAATTTATTGTTATAATAGACTTATAAGTTTAGAAATTAAAGTCAACAGTAATAAACAATTTATGGCATTCATTTTAACATTATTTATATTTTGATTCTAATTAATATAGAAGGTTATCAAATATGGGCAGTTACCTTCTAAATGTACATAGAATTTTTATAAATAAAAGTGAATATAGAAACCTAGTATGGTGACACACACCTGTAATCATAGGTACATGGGAAACTGAGGAAGGATAATTATAAGTTCAAGGTCATTTGGGCCAATTTAGATACAGTCTTAAAATAAAATATAAAGGGCTAGAGATATAGCTCAGTGGTAGAGTGCTTGTCCAGCATTCAACAGGCCCTAAGTGCAATCCCTAGCATTAGTTGAAAAAAAAAAGTAAAGCATATGAGAAAATAATGTTGGTAATTTTATCATTCAGACGACATTGGTATTTCTTGGAATAATAATTACTAGCATTCACATAGCAACTTTTAGTCTTGATGTTATCTATAAATATGCAATCACTTTCAATTTGCACCACTGAGAGGAAATTTTAGCTCTGTTTTATAAATGAAATAATTTGATTGACTGTGGGAATAAGCTTTCAATGGGTTTTCTGAAAATCGAAAACCTACTGGGCACTTTACATGCATAATCTCATTTCATCCTTTCAACATCCCTCTAACTGTATATTAGCAATGCACATTTTGCAGAAAAGAAATTATGAAGTCAAAAATTTGCTAAATGTCTCTTATCTACACAATCATGTGGTTAGTATGTAAACCAATTTTAATGACTCTTATCTTCATGCTTATTTCTAGTCACATTGAAGAATTGAAGCAAGACAGAACTTCAGAAGTTCATCTACTCCAGGACTACATGCAGTAAGTCAATAGTAAGAACATGATCCCTAGTCTAATGAAACATTCATAAATTCTTATAAATTTTTGTAGCAATTATGAGAGTGTCCCAGTGAACTGAGGTCTTTATTTAACAGAGGAGCTGGAAACTACAGCCAAATGATCAAGTCTCTGTTCATTTGAATTTACTTCATTTTTACCAAGATTAGACTGAAACGAGACTGGTTCCCAGGAGGGGGAAGAATGGAACATATGGGAGAAAATTATCATTTTTATCATCATTTATTACATGCCAAATTTCAAATTCTCATTTCCAAAATAATTATTTTATAGTAAATGCCTTATATCCAGTGAATGAACAACAGTTGATAATTAAATAATTTATAACTAACTAAATATGATACAAAAGGAATCATTAGATGCCATTCTTTGATATGTTTTCAAATGTAGAATACCATTTCATTTTGGATTGAATCCATAACTCATTGTGTATTTTAAAGAAAGAAAATATCTGTCCATTTTAGGGGAAAAACGTATGGCAGCACTTTGAAAATATTACTGGGCTAAATTTTGTAAAAGTTCACAAAAGGAGCCCTGAGTGGCATGGAAATTATATCTACTCAAGGACTTAGAGTTTAAAAGCAACTCAGCTAGTGCTGAAAGGAATGATGCTCAGGGGAATAAAAAGAATTCTAATAAAAATGGAAATGACGACCTAGTATATTCTTGTGCTTCTTCAGGGTGCTGATCATCCTGCCTTTGTATGCACCTTCACTATACTATTTATCATTGTAGGGTAGACTAAGAGTACATTTTTACCTCAGACTAACAACTCTTGATACTGAGAAAGTTATGACATATTTGCAAGCCTTTTCTCTCATTTGCAACGGAAACTGCATTTATCCATGAGGAAGACATATAAGCAATATCCTGTGAAGCAGTTTTATTCTCTTACAAAATTATATGTAATTTGCCAGAATCTAAAACAATGTGTACATTTTAGCTTCATTGACTTTCTTAAAAATAAGGAAAAACTTAGTTTGATTAGAACAATGATAATCAATTCTTTATTAATGAAGGTGGTTTTGCTGGCAATTCTTTGAAAATTAATAAGAACAATGAACTGCATAATTCAGGAAGAACATTTAAAATGATTTTTAGAAGATTATGTAGCAATACTTTAGAGTGTCTGATTTTCAGTTCTGCAAATTTAAGTAAGATTTTTAAATTATGTCCCTTATTTTTTCATTAGTATTAGAACATTTTTAATAAAATTTGAGCAAAATCATTGATTTTAAGTTAATTTATGTAAGAATATCTTGGTTACTAGTTGTTTTTTGCCATCAATCACATAAGCCTTTAATTGAATATAAATGATGCAATATAACCTGCACTTTAATAACAGATATCTTATTTAAAATAATATTTTTGTTTAAAATTCTATCAAAAATTTTTACACTCTTGCCTGATCTTAGTTGGCCGTACTGTTGTTAATGGCAAAGCACTAACAAACAGCCAAAGGTACAATAACTTTTTCCAGATTTTATATGAATATCATCTTTCTATCATCGAAAAAAATTGCAGAAAACAATATGGGAAGTTTTTAGTTCTGTTTCTTGGAAAAAATATAGATGTTATTTGAAATATGACTTTCAGCTAAATTTGTGTTTTCTTTTTGGATTACAAAATTTTCTATCTTGAGTCATTTCGAATGCAAAAATTATTTCTTTCAGTTTATTTTAAGACATCTATAGTGTTCATTATGAAATAGTGAAATCCCTACACTGAAGAGACGTAATGTCTTCTGAAGTCTGTGTGTGTGTGAAGTGTATGTGTATACGTGTGTGAGTGTAGATGTTTGGGGGGAAAACAATGATGTTCCAAATCAGCCAGAGCAAAGAGCACCTTGTGACAGCAGCTTTCCTTTCAAAATAAAAAGAATAGCACAGACTGTATGCAGGACAAGAGTATCATAGTAAGACCTGGCAGGATATATTATATAACCAGATGTTCTAATACGAATGAGCTGACTCTTAAATACTTGATGTTGAAGACAATAGAGACCTATCCAGATATCACTTCAACTTTCCTTTCAGATCATTCTTTCTCATGGGATTTTTTTTTTTGTTCAGCTATTGCTCCCCACACTTGTCATCATGACCCATGTCACTTTATAATCCTTCCTGCTTGCCTCTTCCCATCCTGAGTTAACCAAAAAGCTTGATTTTAGTCACTAAAGATGTTTGCTCTTTAGAAATTTATGTATACTGAATGAAGTTTTTCAGATACCTTTTCACTCTATATGTTATTTTTTAATGCATGCATGTTGTTGAGGTTAACAGTTTGTTCCTTCTTATTGCTCATTGTTATTTTATTGTATGAATGTTTCACTATTTATTGATTTGTTGTTCCATTTACCATTTGATGGACACTTGATTGATTCCAGTTTGAAACTCTTATAAATAAAGCTACATAAATATTGATTTTCCAGTCTTTCTGTGCACGTATGTTCTTGTGGGGGAGGATGCAAATATTAAAAATGAAATGGCTGGACTGGATACATGGCAAACTATGTCTTTACATTTTTATGAATCTGCTAAACTGCTTTCCAAAGTAGTTACACCACTTTACTTTCTCACTAGCAATATATAAGAATTCAAATTCCTCTATATGTGCATAAACATTATAGTCATGTTTTATAATTTAAGTCTTCCTAATAGGAATGTGTGTACTTGTGTTTGGGTTCTGCATAACCTTAATAACTATCGACGTTGACTATATTCCTGTATGCTATCTGCCACTTGTATATCTTTGAGAATATGTTTAATACTTTTAAAATATTATGTTATTTCTTATTATTGAGCTTTAAGAATTCTTTCTTCATTCAGGTTCTAAGATCTTTATTGGATACATGATTTACATGATTTTCTCCTAGATTGTGACTTTTCATTCACTGTTAGTACTTGTGAATACAAGAAGTCTTAATTTTGATGAAGTTGGAATTCATCAATTAGCACATTTCAATTTTTTAATGTTATGTTTTCCTTTAATTCTCTATTAAATTCTTTCTAATTTCCCTCAATTTGCCTCTTAACCTCTGGAAAACAATGTGTTTGTTAGGTACTTAAAGTTTTTTATTTAGTTTTTATGTATTTATGTACTTCAACTTCATTTCAATATACCTGGGGAATTTCCAGAAATATGTCTGGTAGTTTATAATGTTATTTATGTTTTAATCACATTGTGCTCAGAGAATATATTTTATTATTGGAATCATTTAAAATGTTTGAGACTTATAGGATAATATATGAATATGATAAATATTCTGCATTGCATACACTTGGAAATAATTTGTATTGTACTGTTTAGTGGTACCTTCTATAAAATAATTAGACCAAATTTTTTGATAGTGTTATTCAAACTTCTGTAAATGTATTGATCTTTTATTTATATGTATTATTGAGAAACAGCTACTGAAATCTCCAACTGTATTACAGATTTATTGACTTTCCTCTGTAGTTTTATAACATTTTGCTTCATAAATTTTTAACCTTTTTTAATATGGACATAAACATTTAGGATTATTACCTTACATTGAATAGTTACTGTTGTGTTTAAACAATTAATTGTATCTTAAGGAGATTTAAGTCACCAGGGGGAAATATATAAAGTTTGTTTATGTACTTATTTTGTTTATTGGAAACTTACTGTTTCCAAAGCTCTTGCTCTTTATTCTTTGTGTAGCTACATATTTCCAGTTGTATAATTTTTCTTCTGCCTGAAGAAATTCCTATACTCTTTTTTTGAAATGTAAGGTAAGTTGGAGACCAAATACCAATCATTTTTATGTGAACAATGAAAAATCATCCCTGGAAATTAGATCATTGATTTTAAACACACTTATAGTATTTTAGTGAAATTTCATTGAAATTAAACATATATAATTGAAACAAAACAGAGATGCATAGCTTTATAAATTTCCACAATGTAAATATGTCCAGTAATCATTACACACATATAACAAGTAATTCAGACAGTTCTTCATATCTCTTCTAATCACTAAATATTACAAGATTAACCAATATCCAGATCTATAACATTATAATTTAGCTCTGGGTTTTTCATAAAGAATACTTAAGTGAAGTCAGGCAATCAATGCACATCTATGTTCATTACTTTTAATGAAATTTGTATATGCTTTCTCTTGGAGAAAATCAACCATGTTCATTGTGTAATTGTATCATGGTTAATTTACATATATACATTATATATATGTAATATATATAAAATATATAAAATATCCCAGTGTATATTTATTACACAATGTGTTTATTCATAAGGTCTAGATGAGCATTTGAGTGCTTTCCAATTTTTTCTATTTATAATAGTACTACAAGAACTTTATTTTTCATATCTTTGTGTTCACATATCAACACATTTTTATTTAGCATATCCCAAAAATTCCTGGGATATAGACTGATCTATATCACCAACTAGCTGGGCTGGCAACCTGAGCTGGGTTTACAAGAGCTGGCTACATCAATAACTGAGGAAACAGGAAAAGAAGCACACAACATACAGAAATACGTTTTCAAAAACCGGGATGGCTCTCAATGTTAGAGGTCCATTGGAAAGACAGAGAGCTAGCACCTGGATTCTTGACTTTTATTGGGGGGGCACACAAAGGGATGTTCTTTCCAAATAAGGCAACAGGTCAGGTTTCAAGGGGTTGAGTCTAGCTTCACGATGTCTTGCGATCAGTAGATTGATTGACATCTTGGAAAGTCACACCCATCTCAGGTGCTGTGTGGAACACAGGCAGAGAGGGGAAAGTGCACACATGTGTTGCACAGCACAAAGAGTATACAACACCAGGCCTGTCCTCCTATATGCTCAAATTCACATAGCTCACACACACAACCCATGGATGTCTACATAGACAGATATCTCTATATCTAGTCAGATGAATGGATCTATATTCCAGGAATTTCTATATTTATCTACCTCTCTCTATATAAACCATAATCCAAATGAGACAACTCTATTCCTGGTTTGCTTAAGGTTGTAAATCTTATCCTAAACAAAGTAAAACCCCTCTCTGAAAGAAAATACTATCAATGAGAGTCTCTACAATTGCATATCTTTCATTCAAACAAAAAATTAATAGCTACACTAAAGATTAAAAATAAGACTTAAAAAGAAAGAAAAACATCTTTAAAAAGACTATAGGCAATATTGGGGAAAAAAAACATTATATAAGTTTCTCTCGCTTGAAAAGCTTAGAAGGATGATGTATCCATCACAAAGCCAGAATCCTACCTTTAATTATTTTTCATTATTTAAGTATTAAACAACACTTCAGGTGAAAAAAATAAATCCAGTAAGGAATCATATTTGTAATACCAATATAGAAAACATCCAAACATCCAAACCACTAAATAGCCTACAAATGTATAAGAACTAATAATATTAAATAAAATAACCTGCAAAATACTTGAGCAACTTCTTTATAAAGAGAGTATATATTGTTTGTCTTCTCACTTCCACTAGTTCACTTTCAGAATCTTTTGTTTTGTTTTGTTTTGGTACCAGGAATTGAACTTCAGGGGCACTACACCACTGAGCCACATCACCAGTCCTATTTTGTGTTTTATTTAGAGCAGGTTCTCACTGATTTGCTCAGCAACTCACTTTTGCTGTGGCTTCCTTTGAATTTGAAATCCTCCTGCCTCAGCCTCCCGAACCGCTGGGATTATAGGCATGTATCACCATGTTCTGGTCACTTTCAGAAGTCTTTTGCCTTCACTCTTTAGCTTCTATCACTATTATCTTCAGATTTGGATACATTTATTTAGGCAAAATGGGCTCTGAATTTCATATCTGTCTAATCATCAATTTCTTTACTCGGATACTACAAGACAACCAAAATTTCCCTCAGTTTTTCTGTCTGGCACCAAGAGCTCTGTACCAGGCAAAGAACAAAACTTTGAGCTTTTTACATTTCCCCTGATTTGGCAAATGTCCTTAGAAACAAAGAATAGCTAAAGAAGTTTAGCAAACTTTTTTTTTTGGCTTTCCATGATGCAAACTCTTTGCTTTTCTCATTCTCACTTCTTCCATAGCTCTCTTACTTGTTAAAAAGAAGACTTTTATGTTTTATGTAACTTTCTTATTGTTCCTAGCAATAACACTGCAATGTCATAGGCTACAACCACCTAAAACACATTTTATTGCTGAAATGCACTGACACATTGCAACTGAACAATGGGTATAAAATTTACATGTTTGTTAGCATCATTTAATACTGTAAACTTTCACTCATCATCTCCAGCACAAGTGTTATTTTCTTTCTTTCTTTTTTTTGGGGGGGTTGGGGCAGTCATTTTTGCCAATGACATAGTTTAGAAAGAATTTTATGTGCCCCAGACTGGCTTGTATCGTGTTGGATTCAATTGATTTATAATTTTATAATAAAAGCTGGTTATTAGCCAAGGTTCAAATGAAGATTGTCTAAAATAGTTTTATAGTGTAATACATATATATTAGACTAAAATAGAAACTATCAGCTTAGCTTCAACAGTATGTTTTTGAAATTCATAACTATTAATGTTGGAGTCAATATTTTGATCAGAGAATAGGTAACAATAATTTTAGTGTTCGGGAAAACTTCACATGTTTGAAACTTTTGAAAAACTTGATGCAGTGGTTGGGGTTGTGGCTCAAGGGTAGAACACTCGCCTAGTACATGCAGAGCTCTGGGTTCGATCCTCAACACCACATAAGAATAAAATAAATTAAAAAAAAAAAAAAGAAAAACTAGATGCAATTTTAATTAATACCAATCTGACTTTAGCGTATTAGTGTCAGATGTTATTTCAAAAAACTTTGCATTAATGAAATATAGCTTGTTTTTCAAAGTACTTCTTATCCCCCACATCAATTTTCTTTAAAAAAATGTGAGTATTACATATATATATGCTGAACTTTTCTGTCTAAATATGTATTTATTTGTAGTATCGTTGGTACTATATTAAAACATTATTTTGGTTTTGGGGTTTAATCGAAAATGTTTCTAAATAGTGTTAACTTTTGTTTGTTGATGCTGAAAGATGAATAGAAGCAATTGTAGATTATATTTTATTGTTATCTTCAATTGACCCAAAATAACACATATTCTGAAAAGTGTAAAAGTCCTGAGCATTAAAACATTTTTGCTTGCTGCTTATAGATTGTACACTGTTACAAGCAATTTTTTCATTAAATCTGGAGAGTCGATGTGACCAAAGTTGCTGATCTTTTATTGAGTTCTTTTTAAATCTGTTTTCTGCTCAATGTGACTTTGCTTCTGGTTTAAGAGTGATCTTTCTGTGTCATGTAGAGAAATTTTTACACTTTCTTTCTTATTAAGACTGACAAGTTAGTAGAAAAGTTATGGCACCCAAGCAAAAATATTACTGTGTTTACTCTCAAGAGTACATTTTCTTTGGTCTTTGTGGATGATGCACCACAATTTATTTCTGGTCCACCCTTAAGAATTTTCTCATTTGATCTTTTTATTTTGGAGGATTTTTTTAGACAGTACTTCAACTGTTCATTTCCATTACTGCTATCATAAACACACCATGACTTTTAGAGGGTTCCCATTCATTTTCAATTTTACTAAAGACATTTGTTGTCCAAGAACAAACAAAAATTATACATTAAGCTATAACTTATCCTATTTTAATGCTAATAACAATCTAGATATTACAATTTTTATACCAGATATTACATGTTTGCAATTATATTGTCTATTTAACCACATAGATTTTATTCAAACTAAATTATATGAATTATCTATTATTCAAATTGTTATATAATATCCCTTAAGTGACTCACTAAACTTATACATAGTGAGATTAATTTGGTTAGATGACTAGGGAAATTAAAGTCTTGACTTGTCTGACCTCAATTAAAATATGGTTCAGTCTCACGGACAACACACATTGATTTAGTGTAATACATTTTCCTAATATTCATGGTTTTAATAAATTGCTTTTTAAATCTCA
The DNA here is from genome assembly GCF_048772815.1 of Callospermophilus lateralis. NCBI lineage: Eukaryota > Metazoa > Chordata > Mammalia > Rodentia > Sciuridae > Callospermophilus > Callospermophilus lateralis. The sequence continues at coordinate 47,601,411 of NC_135312.1, read as the reverse complement.
TATTTTATAGAGAATTATGATTATAATTCTAGATGCAGGTACAGTTTTTACTGAATGGTACTAGATACAGATATTTAAATGTTCTTTATTTTTAAAGAATATATGCCACAAAGACTTTAATTTTCCAACTAAATATATACTTAATATGATAAAAGAGCCTGGCACAGTGGTGCACATCTTTATTCTGGATACTGGGGAGGCTGAGACAGGAGGATTGTCGGTTTCAAGAGTAGTATTGGCAACTGAGTGAGATAGTGTTTCTAAATAAAATAAATGGGGTACAGATGTATGGAGCTCAATTGTACAGCACTTGCCTAGCATGTATGAGGCTCTGCGTTCAATTCCCAATACATTAAAAAAAGATAAAATATAAAAAATATATAATGAAATTCTGTACATGCAAGTTTATTTTGCAAATATTAATAAGATATGACTTATATTTCTTTGCTATGCATTTTTTTTATTTTGTCATATTGGAGATTGAACTCAGGGGCATTTTACCACTGAGCTACATCCTCATCCTCAGTCCTTTTTATTTTTTTTTATTTTTTCAGTTTGAGACAAAGTATTTTTAAGCTGCTGAGACCTTGAACTTGTGATGCTCCTGCCTCAGTTTCTCAAGTAGCTGGGATTATAGGCAGTGCCAAAACACCAGGCTGTCAGCTTATTCTTAAGAATAAGGTCTTAGCACAAGAATGGGATCCTAATTGGAACACTATGTGTATGTGTAATGTCAAAACACATCCTACTATCATGTACATCTAAAAACAAAAACAGAAAGATGAAGTCTTAGTACTTTCTCAGGCTGGCCTCTAACTCCTTGAAATTCAGCATTATGAATTGCAAACTTCATAACCTTGATCAAGTAACTTGTTCATTGTTATCTTCAATATCATCATCTGGGAAATCCTTATGATAATATTCACTGTTACATTGATCACACAAAGATGAAATGAAATTAAATAATGTTTTCATAAAGAGATTGAACACAAAGTTAGCAGTCAAATGTTATCTTTCATTATATTATCTACCACATCATTTGATGATATAAATTTTGCATGTCTTCCAAAATCATAACTATACAGTATATGCTTTATGATGAAGAGAAGTAATAGAATATGTTCACCTGTACATTATTTTTACCTAAGAGTTTATTACTATTATTTGAGAGAGGCTTTAAGAAGAGTATCATATAGTATCAATAAAATTTACAAGGTTTCAGCCAGAAAAAAAAATATGTTTTTAGTAGTGGAAATGATCCTAGAGCTAGTGATTTTAGGGCTCTATGTCTGAGTTTAAAAATAAAATCTGAAGGCTTCAAGATAGCAGGACAAAGGGAGGTAGCACTCTGTGTCGCTCCATAATCTGTGTCTCAACTAGTGGGAAAACTGTGTCTCTGAGAATGATAGAGGACTCCTCCACAGCTGTTCCCATGCAGGAATTATGGCCGCTGTGCCCACACAGGGTTCTGGGCTCAGCATTAGAGCAGGACCCTCAACTTCCGACTACTTGCCCACACAGGTCTCACAGGTGACTTAGCAGGACCACTAGCATCAGCAATGATACAGAATTCCCAGACGCTGCTTCTTTGCAAGACACTCAGCTGCTACCCATGTGCAGAAACTCCAGCCACCGCCACCACTCCCATGTAGACCCTCATCTACCAATGTGGGGCTCCCCCAGTCATCTCCATCTTGGAACTTGGTAGTTACTGCTATTGTCCCCTATGCACAGTAGCCTGCCTGTAACTGGGGACATTGTGAAGTTCTGAAGACAGCTGACAGCTACAACACTGCCACAGAACTCATCTCTGAACACATCACACAATGTCATCACCCATCTCTCCCACCAGACCTGACATCCCATTGCTGAAAGCAGCCAGCTCTATCTTGGGTAACTTCCTTCACCATCTTTAGTTTGGAACACCAGAACTCAAGGGAAGGTATTGTAACCCTTCAGGAGCCTATACAGTAAAACAGTAACACCTCAGATCTGCAGTGCCAGAAGGGAAGACACATGAACAACATGAAAAGACAAGGAAAGAAAGTGCCCCAAAGAAATCAAGATACTGCACTCTTAGAACCTATGGCTAGGACAGCAGGAGAAATGAGAGAGAAGGAGTTTAGGATGTACGTAATTAAAATGTTCTGTGAATTAAAGAATGATATTAGACAACAAATACATGCAGCAAAATATTATTTTGATAAAGAACTACATTAGCAAATACAGGAAGCAAAAGATTATTTAAATAGGGAGGTAGAGGTTCTAAAAAAAAATCCTTGAAATCAAAGAAACAATAAACCAAATAAAAAGTTCAATTGAAAGCATCACTGACAGATTAGACTGTGTGGAAGACAGGCCCTCAGACAATGAAGACAAAATACATAATCTTGAAAATAATGTAGACCACATAGTGAAAAGGTAAGAAACAAAAAGCAGAACATTCAATAAATATAAAATAGCATAAAAAGACCAAATTTAAGAGTTATTGGGATATAGGGAGGCATAGATATTCAAACCAAAGGAATGAACAACCTATTCAATGAAACAGTATCAGAAAATTTTCCAAGAGGATTACAGGATGCAAAATGTACAAAATCTCAAACAGATTCACACAAGACATATTATAATGAAAATTCCTAGCATACAGAATAAGGAAACAATATTTAAAAGCCAAAAGATAAAGAAATCTTATTTTATATAGGGGAAAACAAATTAAGTTATGTAAAGATTCTTTTCAACCCAGACCCTGAAAGCTAGAAGATCCTGAAACAACATATATCAAGCTCTGAAATAAAATGGATGTCAACCAAGAACCTTATATCCAGGAATATTAATCTTTAGATTTGGTGATGAAATAAAAACCTACCATGATAAACAAAAGTTAAAAGAATTTACAACTAGCAAGTCCACACCACTAAACACCCTAGGCAAAATATTCCATGAAGAGTAAATGAAAACAACAATGGAAATCAGCAGAGGGAGGTATAACACTAAAGGAAAAATTAATTAAAGGAGAAGCCAAGTCAAGTTAAATACTAAAAATAAACAAAAATGACTGGGAACACAAATCATGTCTCAATAATAATCCTGAATGTTAACAGCCTAAACTCACCAATAGAAAGACTTAGACTAGTGAAGCCAGAATTAGACAGGCAATAAATATAAATAGGTACACCTCACTTCTCTGAATACCAGGATACCGGCTATGGTCTCCTTTGCCCTCCTGAGAGAAGTCTATGTTACCCTCTTTTAAATAAACCCTGCTTTATATGCTTGCCTCAGGATGTTTCTCTAATGTTCAAACTTCAACATGTGAGGAAGCAGAACTCATCACTGAAAATCAGTGGTATCATTAGCATATTGAATAATAAAAAAATACCAAACAATATGCTGCCTTCAAGAGACTCATCTAAAAGGAAGAGACAGCCACAGACTGAAGGTGAAAGGTTAGGAAAAATCATAACACTCACATGGACAAGCAAGCAGGGGTTTCCATTCTCATATAAAATAAAGTAGATTTCAAGCTAAACTTAATCAAAAAGGACAAAGAAGGTCATTTCATACTGCTCAAGGGAACCATACACCAAGAAGACATACCAATTATAAATATATATAGCCCCAAACAATGAAGCATCTACGATCATCAAACAAACACTTCACAAGTTTGAGAGTCAAATAGATGACAACACAATAATCCTGGGTGCTATTAACACATTTCTTTCACCACTAGATAGATCTTCCAAACAAAAGTTGAACAAAGAAATGACAGAACTCAATAATACAATCAATAACTTAGACTTAACTGACATATAGAGAATTTTTCATATAGAATGTTTTATCCTTCAGTGAGCAAATACACTTTCTTCTCAGAAGCACATGGGTCCTTCTCTAAAATAGACCATACAATATGCCACAAAGCAACTCTTAGCAAATACAAAAAAGTAGAGATACGACCCTGCATTCTATCAGATCAAATGAAATGAAATCAGAAATTAATGATAAAATAAGAAATAAAAGTTACTCCAACACCTGGAAACTAAATAATATGCTACTGAATAAACAAGAGGTTGTAAAAGATATCAAAGAGGATATTAAAAAATTCTTAGAGGTAAATGATAACACTGATGAACATATTGAAATCTTTGGAACACTATGAAGCCAGTACTAAGAGGAAAATTTATTGCATGGAGTTCATTCCTTAAAAGAAGAAAAAGTCAACAAATAAGTGACCTAACATTACATCTCAAAGCCCTAGAAAAATAAGAACAAACCAATACCCAAAGCAGAAGACAGTAAATAATAAAAACAGAGCTGAAATTGATAAAGTTGAAACAAACAAACAAACAAAAAAAAAACAATTGAAAGAATTGACAAAACAAAAAGTTGGTTCTTTAAAAAAATAAATAACATTGACAAACACTTAGTCATGCTAATAAAGTAGAAAGGAGAAAGAAAACTCAAACCACTAACATATGTGATGAAAAAAGAAATATCACAACAGACACTACAAAAATACACAATATAATTAGAAATTATTTTGAAAACTTGTGCTACAATAAAATAGAAAATATCAAAGGCATCAACAAATTTCTAGAGTCATTGATTTTCCCAAATTGAATCAGGATAATATACACAATTTAAACAGATCAATTTCAAGCAATAAAATAGAAGACTCCATCAGAAGCCTACCAACCAAGAAAAGCCCAGGACCTGATGGATACAAAGGCAAGCTCTACAAAAACTTTAAAGAAGAACTAATACCAATACTCTTGAATTTATTTCAGGAAATAGAAAAAGAGAAAGCACTTTCAAACTCATTCCATGAGGCCAATATCACCCTGATTCCAAAACCAGACAAAGACACATCAAAGAAAGAAAAATTTAGATCAATATATCTAATGAATGTAGATGCAAAAATCCTCAATAAAATTCCAGCAAATCAAATACAAAAACATATCAGAAAGATCATGAACCACAATCAAGTGGGATTCATCCTAGGGATGCAAGGTTGGTTCAACATATGTAAATAATAAATGTAATTCATCACATCAATAAATTTAAAGATAAGAATCATATGATCATCTCAATAGACTCAGAAATAAGTACTTGATAAAATGAAGTACCCCTTTATGTTCAAAAACACTAGAAAAACTAGGGATAACAGGAACATATCGCAACATTGTAAAAGCTATCAATGCTAAGCCCAGGCCAACATCATTTTAAATAGAGAAAATTGAAAGCATTTCCTTTAAAAACCGGAACAAGACAGGAATGCCCTCTTTTACCACTTCTATTTAACATAGTTCTTGAAACACTGGGCAGAGCAATAAGACAGACAAAAGAAATTAAAGATTGCAGATAGGAAAAGAAAACTCAAATTAGCACTCTTTGCCTATGATATGATTCTATTCCTAGAAGACCCAAAAATTTCCACCAGAAAACTTTTATAACTAGTAAATGAATTCAGCAAAAGTAGCAGAATATAAAATTAATACCCATAAATCAAAGGTATTTCTGTATATCAGTGACAAATCCTCTGAAAATGAAATGAGGAAAACTACCCCATTTACAATAGCCTCAAACAAAAACAAAAACAAACAAACAAACAAACAAACAAACAACAACAAAAAAAAACCCTTGGGAATCAACATAATAAAAGAGGTAAAAGACTTTAACAATGAAAACTAGAGAACACTAAAGAAAGAAATCAAAAAAGACCTCAGAAGCTGGAAAAATCTAACTTGCTCTTGGATAGGGAGAGTTAATATTGTCAAAATGACCATATTACCAAAATTCCAATACAGATTTAATGCAATATTAATCAAAATCCCAATGACATTTCTCAAAGAAAGAGTAAAAAGAAATCATGAAATTTATCTGGAAAAATAAGAGACCCAGAATAGCTTAAGCAATTCTCAGCAAGAAGAGTGTAGCAGGTAGCATTACTATATCAGAACTTAAACTATACTATAGAGCAATAGTAACAAAAAAGGCATAGTATTGTCACCAAAATGGACTGGTAGATTAATGGTACAGAATAGAGGACACAGAGACAAACCCACATAATTACATTCATCTTATATTAGACAAAGGTGCCAAAAACATACATTGGAGAAAAGACAGCTTCTTCAACAAATGGTGCTGAGGAAACTGGAAATCCATACACAATAAAATTAAATTAAACCCCTATCTCTCACCGTGGACAAAACTCAAATCAAAGTGTATTAAGAAACTAGAAATTAACCAGAGACACTGTACCTAATAGGAGAAAAAGTAGGCCCAAATCTCCATCATTTCAGATTAGGCCCTACTTCCTGAATAAGACTCTAATAGTGCAAGAATTAAAACCAAGAATCAATAAATGGGATGGATTCAAACTAAAAAGATTCTTCTGAGCAAAAAGAACAATCAGTGAGGTGAGTAAAGAGCCCACCTTTTGGGAGTAAATTTTTATCACATGCATATCAGATAGAGAATTAATCTCTAGAATATAAAAAGAACTCAAAAATTTTAACACCAAAAATAAATAAATAGATAGATAGATAGATAAATAAAATAACCCAGTCAATAAATGGATCAAGGAACTTAACAGACACTTCTTATAAGATGATATACAATAAATCAACAAATATATTTAAAAAATGTTCAACATTTAACAAGTAGAGAAATGCAAATCAAAACTACTCTAAGATTTCATCTCACTCCAGTTAGAATGGCAGCTATTAAGAATACAAACAACAATAATAAACAATAATAATAAACAATAAGTGTTGGTGAGGATGTGGGAAAAAAGGCACACTCATACATTGCTGATGGGACTGCAAACTGGTGCAGCCATTATGGAAAGCAGTATGGAGATTCCTTGGAAAACTTGGAATGGAACCAGCATTTGACCCAGCTATCCCACTTCTTAGTCTATACCCAAAGGACTTAAAAACAACTTACTACAGTGACACAGCCACATCAATGTTTATAGCAGCACAATTCAAAATAACTAAACTCTGGAAGCAATTTAGATTCCATTCAGTAGATGAATTGATAAAGAAACTGTGGTATATATACACAATGGAATATTATTCAGCATTAAAAGAGAATAAAACCATGGCATTTACAGGTAAATAGATGGAGTTGGAGAGTATAGTCCTAAGTAAAATTAGCGAATTCCCCTCCACCAAAACAAAAATGAGAAATGTTTTTTCTTATATATGGTTATTAATTCATGATGGGGTTGAAGGTGGAATATTGGAGGATTAAACAAACCCTAGATAGGGCAAAGCAGTGGGAGGGGAAGTGAGGGGGCATGGGATAGAAAAGATGGTGGAATGAGATGGACCTCATTACTCTAAGTACATGTATGAAGACAAGTACATACATGTACTCTAAGTACCTGTATGAAGTACATGTAAGAGATATAAAAAAAGTCCTCTATTTGTATAATATGAATTGTAATGTATTCTGCTTTCATATATAACAAATAAGAATACATAAAAATAAAAATAAAATAATAAAATAAAAAATAAAATCTTTATGGTCTCTATTTTATATCTGCAAATTAATTTAATGCTTAGGTATAATATTTGTCATGTCTATAATGAAGTTTGTCTGTTTATGGTGATAAGTTGGCAATAAAAAGATGTAGGATTTGTCAAATTAAGCCAAGTTTCAACAAGTTATCTGTTTAACCCTCCCTCTAAATTAAATCATGTAGTAAAATCATGTTTTTCACCTTTGCTTACTGGTTTGATGTGTGTGATCTTTTAGGGACTGTGTATGATTTTAATTGTTTGTTGATTTATTGACATAAACTGCCCTGATCTGAATGGATTTCAATCAGAGATGAATGCTTTCAGATTAAATTTTATGTATTAGTTAGCTTTTTCAAAATAAAAATCTCTTTTGCACTTATGTGTAGAAAAGCTGCCCACTCAATACATAGTTCCTATATCATTTTATTTTACAAAATTGTTTGATATGTTTTACATTTGACTGAAGTACATGTAATACTCATTTTGTTTTACCTTATTTTTTATTCACATTTATTGTTCAAGGGACAGAGTGCTATTTCTATCATCTAGAGTTTCTGGAAAAACCAGTATATTTCCATTCTCTGCATCCACAAAATGAAATGCATTCAATTTTAATAAATACATATTCAATGTATATAATTCTAGTTTTGACTTGGCTATAATGTGTTTTCTTTACTAATATATTTATATTCATTTTTTTAAAAGTTCAGTTAGCTTAAACATATTTGTAGAATTATCTTATTGTAAAGAAGTCTTCCCCACCATCTCCACAAACCAATAAAATATTTTCTACAACAGTAAAATAAAGAATTGGTTCATATGTAAAAGAAAAATAACATTTTCATAATTTCTATTTTAGTTATTATCTGCAGTAACATTGTAAATACTACAAAGACAGTTGCTACTTTCTAATTAAGGCAAAATAAACATGTTCATAGTCTTAATACTAAGTAATTTTGAACAAAAGAATAGGGTTCTTAATATTTCTTACCATGTCTCATATTAAAAAGGCAGCACTTTGACTTTATCATTGGAGAATGAGAAGCTGAAAAAATAATATAAATGGCTTAAAAAAATTACAAGGCTGAGCATGGTGGTGCATGCCCATAATATCAGCGAAGTGGGAGGTTGAGTCAGGATGATCACAAATTCAAAACCAGTCTCAATAATTTAGCAAGGCCCTCAGCAACTTAACAAACCCTATCTCAAAATAAAAAAATAAAAAGGACTTGGGATGTGGCTCAGTGTTTAAGCAATCCTGGGTTCAATCTCTAGTAGCAAAACAAACAAAAACAAATAAAAAGAACCACAATACAAGCCAGTTTAGAGAGTAACAGAAAACTTTTTTTTTTCAATGCCATAGTAATAAAGATAAAAACAGAAATAAATAGCAGACCCACAGTAATTTTTAAATTATTTCATTAAGTTCCTAAATTAACTTCTGGTAAAAACAGGCTGGTATGTGTATTTTATATTATGGCTTTGGTCTTCTCAAATAATAGTTTTTCTTCACAAAACCTCAGAATCAAAGGAAAACCTTTGACAATTGTAAAGATAAGTGTATAAAATAAGTTGATATTTCTAACACATTTCTATTTCTAAAATAGATAACTACCTCAAAGTCCCTCTTGCACACTAAATATTTTAGAGTGGACTCACATGTCACAAAGGAGAAAAAACAAATAGAAGGAAAAATTACATCCTGAATTTCAGAAGCACACAACAAATGTGGATATCCATAAAAGGACCCCAAATTCAGTCTTTCTAAAGACAAAATCATATTTCAAGCATCCCAGAACAATAAATAGGATTTACAGACATTAGTACATTTGAGGGAATGATTGATAGTAATGACCTCTATGTCATCTACCTCCTGCATTTTTCTGACACATGACTGAATCCTGTGGAGACTCATCAAAACCTCTACTAGGATCCATTTATAAACATCCCAGGAAAGCAGAGATCATGTTTTTTAAATGCATTCATGTCATAGATAGAAAACTGAAAAATTTGATGTATTAGTCAGCTTTTTCTATGCTATGACTTAAGGACCTAACCAGAACAAGTGTAGGAAAGAAAAAGTTTACATAAGGGTTCATGGTTTCAGAGGTCTCAGTGCATAGACAGTAGGTTTTATTCCTTGGGGCTGGAGATGAGACTGAAAAACATGGCAGAATAGAATTGAGGAGGGAAGTGGCTCATATGATGATCAGAAGCAGAAAGAGAGATCCTCATTTGCCAAATACAAATATATAGACAAAATTCACACCACCCCCATAAACCATTTCCTTCTGCTATACCCCATCTGCCTTGAGCTACCACTCAATTAATCCTGTCAGAGACATTAATTCAATGATTTAGTTCGAGGCTGTCATAATCCAGTCATGTTTCCTCTAAACTTTCTTGTTTTTTGTCATACACATGAGCTTTTGGGGGAAAGCTCACATCCAAATCCTAACATTTTGTTGCTGGTATCCAAAAGCTCATGACCATCTCACCATGCAAAATACATTTAGTCCATCTCCAGGAGTCCCCACATAGTCTCAAGAGTTCAAGGATTGCCCAAACATTGAAGTCCAAAAATCTCTAAGACTCAGGGCAAACTTGCATTGTGAGTTTCTATAAAAATCAAAATCTGTCTACAACCATTCAGTATATAAAAATACAGACTAAACATTTCCAATTACAAAATAGGGGCATAGAAAAAAAGAATGCCACCAAAGCAAGACTGAAATCCAGCTAGGCAAACAAGTTCTGTAGCTCCAAGTCTGACATCTGGGGCACCTGGCATCATGATGTTCTTTCCAAAAGGCTTTTGTCTTCTTGCTTGCAACCCAAGTGGTCTTTCTGTTGACTTTTCACTGTTCAATTTATTCAGCCTTTCTCAGTGGACATTCCACATTACTGGCATTTTATCATCTTGGGTGTCTCTACTGCAGTTTTGGCTTCATCCTCACACCTCCATTCTTTGCTTCCTCTGAGGCTTCCCACAGGGACTCTGACCCTGCTGCACTTTGTCTGATCTCCTAGACCTTCCTTTGAAATCTTGATGGAAGACTTCATGACCCCTTAACCCCACCATACTGAATTCCTGAAGAAGCAGCACCACATGGTTGATGCCAAGGTCTGCCACCACCTCAAGCAGAAGCTGAGTCTCCAAGGGATACTTGGCTGCATCAGGCTCCAAATGACTGGGTGGCTGAGCATGTTGAAAAAACTTCCTAGGCACTTGTGCAAGAAGGGTGCCCCACTGGTCTCTATTCAAGAGAATTTTTACTTTTACTTCCTTGAGATGCCCTCAAGCCATCTTTCTTAGAGTCTCTGGGCAAACTCTTTAGTGTTTCTTTAATGATGCTAGTGTCTTTAACAAAAGCAACTTCCCTTAGCCCCAGACTGGGGCAAAGTTTTTCCCACATTTTAAGTCCAAGTTTTTCAAAACTTTCTGCTCTGCTTTCTGCTCCTGGTTTTCACAATAAATTTGGCTAAAATCTGCTAACAATATCCACACCACTGCCTGAATACTGTCTAAAAATTTCCTCCACCAGATGAAGAAGTCTGTTGCTTTTAAAATCAGCCTCACAGAATATCTCAAGACATGGGAAAAATGCAAATAATTTCTCAGCAAGAACATAACACAATGGTCTCTAGTCAAATTACCAATAGTATCCTACTTTTCCTCTAACCCCTCTTGTGCCCTGTTTATACTGTCCATGATCTTATTGGCCTTATGGTCTTCTGAGCTCCCACCAGAAACAGCCATTAAGCTCCATTTCCAACTTTCACAGCTAAACATCTTAAAATTCCTCTCACCAATTCCAAAAAGCTCCAAATACTTCTGGATCACACGATCAGATTAGTCACAGCCATGACTCCAATTCTCAGTACCAACTTCTATCTTATTCAGATTTTTCACTGCTGTGGCTAAAGAACCTGAACAGAACAAGTGAATATGAGGAAAAGTTTGAGGGCTCACCATTTCAGATGTCTCAGTCTATAGATAGAAGACTCCATTCTTTGGGGCTCAAGGTAAGGCTGAACAGTATGTCAAAAGACAATGGTTGAGAGAGAGATCCCCATTTGCCAAATACAAATATATACCACAAATCCACACCTCCTCCATGACCCACTTTCTTCATCCACACCCCACCTGCCATCAGTTACCACCGAATAATCCCACCAGGGATTAACTTTCTTGCACTAACACATAAGTTTGGGGATACAACTCATGTCCAATGCATAACATTTGAGGATACATAAACTCTGTTCATCTCTTACAATATTTTTATGTAATTTTTAAAATTTTATATATTATAGCAGAATGCATTACACTTCTTATTACATATAGAGAGCACAATTTTTCATGTCTCTGGTTGTATACATAGTATATTCATAGCAGTTTATGTCTTCAAACATGTACTTTGGATTGTAATAATCCTCACATTCCACTATCATTAATTACCCCATGCCCTCTCCCTTCCCCTCCAACCCCTCTGCCCTAGTTAGATTTTGTCTATTCCTCCCATGCTCTTGCTCCCTATCCCACTATGAATCAGCTTCCTTATATCAAAGAAAACATTAAGCATTTGATTTTTGGGGGGATTGGCTAACTTCACTTAGCATTATCTTCTCTAACACCATTCATTTACATGCAAATGCTATGATTTTATTCTCTTTTATTGCTGAGTAATATTCTATTGTATATATATATGCCACATTTTTTTATCCATTCATCTATTGAAGGGCATCTAGGTTGGTTTCATAGCTTAGCTATTGTGACTCCAGTCAGAATGGCAGCTATTATGCATACAAACAATGATAAGTGTTGGTGAGGATGTGGGGAAAATGGTACACTCATACACTGCTGGTGGGACTGCAAATTGGTGCAGCCAATATGGAAAGCAGTATGGATATTTCTTAGAAAATTGGGAATGGAACCACCATTTGATCCAGCTGTCCCTCTTTTCAAATATATATACCCAAAGGACTTAAAAACAGCATACTATAAGGACACATCTCTTAAAATATTTAAAGGTTATTATTTTGAAAAACAAACAACATTTCAGTCAATAGTTATAGTGAAGATTAAGATAATGGTATACATAGGACTTTTGTTTCAGGGTTAAGATAATAGTATACATAGGACTTTTGTTAAAAGCTGTTGTCACTGACTTAATATAAGAACCTGAAAAACTACTTGACAATCACTTTCCAGACATTTTTATATTCAATTAGAAAATTAGATTACTTGATTTCTAAAGATTTTAATAACAAAACCTATAGTATTAAAGGTGATATTCAAAATGGTAATTTTTATATATAATTTAAATGTTTTAAATATATAAAAAACAAGTTATAAAATAGGATTTTGAAGATGGGCATGGTGGCACACACCTATAATTCCACTGGCTCAGGAGGCTGAGGCAGGAGGATCATGAGTTCAAAGCCAGCCTCAGCAATATTGAGGTGCTAATCAACTCAGTGAGACCCTGTCTCTAAATAAAATACAAATAGGTGTCTCTCAATTCAATCCTCAGTATCCCCCCACCAAAAAACACTAAAATAGAACTTTGAGAAAAAGAGACAAAAGTCATTCATTAATCTGTTAGCCTCAGGAGTACTATAATCATTCCCTTGTGTTTTGTTTTTATAGGTGCAATCATAAGATACATTCAAATATATAATGCTGTTTAATTTATTAATATATGTTAGTATTATTACATACTGTTAATAGGTATAATTTCTAGTGTCTACATATTATTACATTCAGAAAATATATATATATATATATATATACATATATATACATATATATGTATGTGTGTATATATATATATATAATATATATAAAATGTTGTTATTAATATCTTCACCTTTTAAACATTTCACATTTTTTCTCAATTTCTAAGAGTATGATTATGAGAACAAAATTTTGTGTGTTATTGCTGATATTGATATATAGTAAAATTTTATTTTCTAGAAAAGGACAGATTGTATTCCAGACAATGTGTCACACAATTGTTAACACATATTCAGCTTTGCCTTTGTTAACAAGAAAGCAGTCTTGGACAATACTATAATGGGTACATGTGCTGGTTTTCCAGTAAGACTTTACTTACAAAATCAGCAGTGGACTTCATTTGAACTGAGAGGAATAGTTTGCCTATCCATGTACTAAATATGCATGGTATTGATGTATGTTCCATGTATAAAAATATTGATGGGTATTTTTAGTTTTAAAACTATAGTATAATTTTACAATGAAAGTAAAACCTTAAATTTATCTTTTATGTATAATAGTTTTCTAGAGATCAAAATTATCCTGAATATGCCTGATTCCATTTACTTTATTTAATGCCACATGACCAGCCGATTAACACTAATTATAACATATTTGTGATAGCAACATGATTTATGTGCATTTTATATGTCATTTTGTTTTAGAAATTATAATTATGCCCATTGTAAAATGTTTACTTACAAAAAATATTTTCTGATTCTCTATTGTCTTATCCAAAAGATTTATTTATTCTTGTCTAAATATGTTAACTCTTTTTACTGAAACATTTTCATTTTTGAATAACAAGTATTTAGAAAATGAATTATAATTTAGAAAATTATTAAACATTCTAAAATATTTATCATGTGAGGACATAAAAAATATAATTTTATAGAAAAAATTCTCCTGTTTGATATTTATTACTTTTTTCGAATCATTTGTCAAAGGTGTTCAATTTTTCATAATAAAACATTCTATAATTTAAAAGTGGAAAATATAGATTTCAGTAAATCTCCAAATCAGATAATTTTATTTAAAAATATTTTCATGTTAGAAGACACATTTGAGAGTGAAAATATTCAATATAGCATTTATAATAAAATGCATGTGTGTAACAAATTTTTTAAAATAGTTAACTATCACATAATTAATAATTTTAATTTTATGACTAATACACTTATTGAGGCAGGAGAAAGAGCTGGAATAGGCAGACAGGAAACTTGAGCTGCTCTAAGGTCAGGTTTCTGTATAACAGGGCTGAGAGACCAAAGACACAAGCCAGGCCTCTTCCAATTCAGCTGGATTCCTGTTGCTGTGAGCACAGAAACTGATAGGGAGACACTTGTTGCCTAGTGCCCAGACTCTTTCCAAAAATAAATGCAGAATAACCTGATTGGACCTCAGTGTACATGAAGAGCTCATACACACTGAGTGCCTTACACAGGATTGGGGGCTAACTTCCTTAATTATGTAGATTCATATAAACCCTTACACAATAACCACTTACTAGAAACACTCTCTTGAAACTCCTCCCCCTTTGGGAGTTCTACTTTCTTTCTATTAATTTAATAATTCCTGTTATTTTGCTCTCATCCTCTATGTCCATGGATTTCATTCTTCAAATTCACAAAACAAAGAACCCACCAAACCTCATGTTCCATGATACATCATTATTGGCAAAAATATTGATTTCTGTAACATGGTTATATATTTAAGAGCTACACTTTGATATGTAAAATATTCTTTGATACTATCTATGATTTACTTTAAAAACAAATTCACAAGTGGGAATAAGGGTCTCATTTTTACAAGTGGTACAATACAATGATAAAGTTATTTTCTGAAGTTACATATCAAAATAGAAGCATGTCCAGGAGATGCAAGGATACTGCTAATCTTAAAACTTGTAAAGTTCGTTGCTTTTACATATTCATTTCTGCACTATCAAAAGGAAAAATAAACTAATTTTATTGCCATGGTGAAGATATTTTCTTTCTTAAGAGGTTGCCTAAATTCACTGACAATTTTACATTTAGAAAGAAAAAAAATGGACATTGTAAGAAGTCATAAACCACAAGAAACTTCCACAGTAAGAAGGAACAATTAGCTTTCACTGTGACATTAGCCTTGCACTGTAAAAATAAAAATGCTCCTGGGATAATTAATGCTATTTACTCCAGTAACATATGGTTCCTAGTGTTTGCAGTGCTGTTAGATAAATCTGCTTTTACTTGTCTTCTTTTTTACTTTTACCTCACACAATACCTTTTGTGGCAACAGACAGATGGACTTGTGTTGAAATTCTGGACACCTGTCACAAGCTCAAATGTTAGCTTGTCAAAAACTTAGAGGGATTTCAGGACGAACATTCTGTGATATAACACTGGTTTGACTTCTTTTCATTGAAACATCCTTGAAAATGTGTCAAAACAAAAACAAAAACTTTTCCCAAAAACAACAACAACAAAGGCTGAATTACTCTATACTATGGGAATAATTGCCACATCATACAATTTTATTACAACAGGCAAAACAATACAGAGGAGGGATATATTTCCTGCATCCAGTATTAGTAAGGAGGAAAAATACAGCAAGAAAGTTGAAAGACACTCCACATCCATTTCTTTCATGCTGAGTTTGGAAATGCAAAGCCTACTTGAAGCCAGTCCTATTACTTTGTGAGAACAGATCTTTGACTCGGCAGAATAACTTCTTGTAGCCTAGGGTCTTCCTTTCAGATATGTATTTGAAAATACAAATTTTAATCTCTAAAATGTCAGTGACTAAAAGAAAATATATAAGGGCATTTTATAACAAGAAATGGAGGCTTAAACTCCCTAGGGGCTGTACATATTAGATAACAGTTGTGCTATATCAGGTCCACCATGAGAACCTACAAGTCACCTCAGACACTTTATGGCTTACGTGTACTTGGCAAATTCTGATTAAAAAAAAAAAAAAAGTAATGGGGTAATAGGTGCTCCCACATTTCCCAAGTGTAAGGCTACAATAGATTCACCACTGCTAGATTTCTGCTATGAGCTCTACCTCAAAATCTGAGATCCAGTTTTAGACAAAAGAGGAAAATCTCTCAGAGAAGGCATGAAGAGGACAAAGGGCAATCAATTCATGAACAGGAACAACTTCATCTTTTTTCTCAGGTAATAATCAGGATGAGAAAAATAAAATGTTACACCAGAAACCATTTTTGTGTCACAAAAACATTTTAAAAAAACAGGAAGTGAATGATAATCTTAAAACTTGTAAAGAAATACTTTCTCTTAGTTTTCTACCAGAAATCAGTCAAAGCTTTATAGAGTTGTCTTATTTTTAATCTCTTTAAAATAATACCATGAGGCTCTAAAAATAAGAATTTATTGTAATGTATAAAACATTGAAAAGACAAAAAAAAAAAAAAAACTCAAGAAGAAGTGAGAAAAATAGCAGATTCCCTAGAACTTTAGCAGAAGTACTGAATACTATATTAAAAGTCAACAGAAATCAAATGTGAGACCAGAGGAAATGAAATCTGTATTTCAAAGTTCCAGCAGAAGCTGTTTCTTGACAATGGAAAATGGCAAAGTAGACTGAATTATGAGTGATGATGATTGATATGGATATACAAAGTAGGAAGTAATTCTCAAGGAAGAGTCATTCATGAATAATCATCTTGAAAAATAATGGGAATAATCAAAACTAATTAGACAGAAAAAATAAAGTACCTGAGCTGAAAAGTCAAACATAATACAAGAAAAATTATTCAAAACAGAAATCACAAATAAAAAAATAATAATCTAAATTATTCTAATCCATGTGTTAATGGAACCAGTGAAATTTTCCTAAGATAAGAATATCAAAGCAAAGGAAAAATTTTAAAAATACAATTTGTTTTTTATTAGTAATACTGTGGACTTACTGAAGCTCAATTACAAAATCCACTTCTTCAGGATCCCAATTAAGAAAGAATACACTGAACTTGGTTGTGTTCAATGATATTTCACAAAGTGAAGGAAGTATTTAGGAAAAGCACAAGAAAAAGTAAAGAATTCTGGAGTGAATAAATACAAAGATTTTACCAGTCATAGTTTTAAAGGGCAATCTAAAAGATAAGAGAGTGTTTACTTAATGGGATATAAAGTCATATCTTGAAGATATTGTGGGTTGATTCTAGACAACAGCAATTAAACAAGTTGCCTAATATTTTTGCTTTCTTAGTGCACATGAAATTTATATTTGCATTATTTTGAAGTGGCACTGTGTTTACAACTACATATCTTAAATTAAAAATGCTTCATTGGTAAAAATCCTAATGGTTATCTGAGTCTTTAGAAGTTATACCCTTCTTTGATGCTGATGGGTCTTGTCTCCAATTGATAGGTACTGATTCATCAGAGTGGTGGTTGTTGAAGGTCATTCTGGGTGTGGCAATTTCTTAAAATAGCAATGAAGCCTGCCACATTAATTAATTCCTTATTTCATCAGATTTGTCTGCAGCATGTTATTTTGTACAACAGCATTTTACCTACAGTAGAATGTCTTTCAACATTGAAACCAATCTTTAAAAATTTGCCACTATTTTATTAACTAAGTTCATGTAATTTTTTTTTTTTGTCATTTTAACAATATAAGTAATGTGGACTACCTATAAGAAGTTTCGGGTAAGGTGCTCTGGCACTTGAGCATATGATTCAGCAGATCTGATGGTGTGTGGGGTACCTAAGACAAAGGAATGCTTTAGAAAGAGCTGTCTGGTGAACTATTGCACATATTATAAGGACTTTAGAGAAAATGTAAGCAATTGATATACAAATTTATTCTTCTGTGAAAAAATAGCTCTGGAATAATACTGGAGTTGGGTAAAACTGAGGCCATTAGAGTGAACTTCTAAATTTTTATGTAATCTAACTATCTTAAATCTGAATATTTAAGCTATAATAAAGACATACATTTAAGTACATTGCCAGCACTTCATTGTCAAGTGAAAATAGTACATAAAGGAATATAAGATAACAGATTTTAAAGTCAAAGTAAGTTGCATAAAGGCACTCATGGAATATATTTCTACTTTGCATTCTCACCATTATCCCATGCACTTCAGGGAGTATTTCCTATGGCTGTGTAGAGTAGCAAGCTAAAGAAATCAGTTCTAGTTACAAATAATGGCAATAAACATACTACCATGTAAAAGTGGACAGTGGCAAAAAAAAAAAAATTCAAAACTTCATGTGGGAAAATTTAACAGTACTTGATTAGATACTGATATATGTGTGTACTCTTATAACAGTTTCACAATGTCATGATTATTGTAGTTTGCTAGATACTAAGTTCTGCAACAAAGAACTGTGAGTTCTACAATTTAGTTCTTTTTTCTTTGCAAGATTGATTTGGCTATTTTGAATCCCTTTAATTTCCATAAAAATGTTCAGATTATGTTTTCAATTTTTAAAATAGAAAAAATAAAAATGTCACCTAAGATTTTTATAGCAATTACATTAAATCTGTAGACCAATTTGCAAAATGTGGTAATTGTAACAATATTAAGTTCTATGACACATGGACATGGATATTTCAAATTTTTAGACATCTAAATATTTTACAATATACATTTATAATACACCTTGCCTTGACTACTTATATAAAGCTTTTCCTCCTAAGGTGTGTAATATATATATATATATATATATATATATATATATATATATATATATATATATATATATTTATATTTATCCTGTGCAGATTTATCATTTTCTACCTGATTATGTAAATTTTTCCCTGAG
Organism: Callospermophilus lateralis; assembly: GCF_048772815.1. Taxonomy (NCBI): domain Eukaryota; kingdom Metazoa; phylum Chordata; class Mammalia; order Rodentia; family Sciuridae; genus Callospermophilus; species Callospermophilus lateralis. The sequence goes on along the minus strand of NC_135312.1, from coordinate 47,582,326 downwards.
TTGGCATAAGTTACTAATTGATCAGAATTTGGGCTTAAGTCTACTAGCCAATTAGATTTTACTCTTTGTCATTAGCTGTGTATATTTGTTGGAAGATACCATCACAAATCAGGGAATTGGTGACATTCTTTCACAAACAACACTCTTCAGCAATAGACTTGAACTTTGGAGGTTTCCTCTCTGAGTACGTTTTAGGGTATATCTTTTCATATGCATAGTTTTCCAGACAGCTGGGGATGACTATGATTTTAGGGAACCTAACTTCTTAAAAATTTTCTTTGGGATAAAATAGTTTATTTGTATTTCCATGTTGGGTCACTTTGTATTTTAGCTTCTAAGTAATAACATGTAAGCACTGTGTTTATGAGTGGAATTGTGTCTTGGAGAATGCTTTCAAGTTTGCTCCCTGTCCTGATCTGGTGATCACTGTTGAGGCTATGCTGCCTAATAAATGTGCATAGCCATATTGATCCCCAGTACTGATTATGATTCCAGGAAGAACTTCCATAGTTCTCTCTTTCCATGGTTCTCTATGTTAAATTTCTGCATTACTCTGCTACCTGGCTTGTACTATGGAGCTAGTAGAACACTAGCATTTTCTAGTTTTTGAAAGCATTGTTAAGCATGGCATTCTCCATTTTCTGTTCCAAATAAAATCAATCTCCTAGTCAAAGTTCTGGAATTCTTCATTCTTATTTCCTGCCTTTCTATATTACAGAATGACTGTTTCACTGAACCTGGAGTAAAGCCATAGATGGGAAACTTGCATAACAGAAAAAACCCTGTATTTTGGAATGCACATGCACAGAATACAGCTTCTCTAATTAAAATTAGTGGGAAAGACAGTGGAATAAATCTGACATAACTTTTCTATGTACATATATGAATACACCCCAGCTGTTATGGTTTGGATGTGAGGTGTTTTTCAAAAATTCATATGTGGGAAAATACAAGAAAGTTTAGAGGAGAAATGATTGGTTTATGAGAGCCTTCACACAATCTGTGAATTAATCCCTTGATAGAATTAACTGAGTGGTAATGTGGTAAGATGAGTAGGGTATAGCTGGAGAAGGTGGGTCAGTGGGATGTGGCTTTGGGGTATGTATTAGTATTTGGCAAGTGGAGATCTCTCTTTGCTTTCTGATCATCATATAAGCCACTTCCCTCTGCCACATTCTTCTGCCATGACATTCAGCCTCATCTTGAGCTCTGAGGAATGCAGCTAGCTATCTACAGACTGAGACCTCTGAAACTGTGATCCCTCAAATAAACTCTTTCTCCTCTATAATTGTTCTGGTCATGTCCTTTAGTCACAGCAGCAAAAAAGCTGACTAAAACAACAATGAATCTCAACATCATGTACATACACAAGACTGGGATCCTAATTAGAATAATATCTATTCCATTCTTGTATAAATACATCAAAATAGATTCTACTGTCATGTATAACTGAAAATCTAAAACCTATTTTTAATAAAAAAAATAGTAGGAAGGGAAGGTTGTGTTGAGATATATTGTACTACTAATGACACAGATTTTCACTGTTCTTACAAAATTCAGTACATTTTTGTGAATAAATATTTTTCTAAGTTTTGTAGGCCTGAATGATAATGTTCAGAGACTTTAAATGATGATGCTCTTAAAATGTTCTGTAGTAAATTGTGATCTTGATATAATACAGTTCATATAGAATTATTCCTCATCCATTCTGAAAATCATATCTTAAAATTCTTTGGTATATTTTCTTCTTCCTTACTTTCATGTTTCAGCCAAGTCTATTATCTATATATTCACAAAATGTTATTTGTTGTCATGGTTTTCCACACAGTATTATGGAGCAATAAAATATGTTCATTAAAATAAATGCAACACATTATAATTTCAGGTAATAGTACTTAGATTACAGAATTCATTGATCTTACTCTTTGAACATAGCAGATGGCCTGAGAAAACAGGGGAATAACATTTTTCATTCTTGGGTATAGTTCTGGAAAGTAGTATGTATGAAGTAATTTCAAATGAATATAATATTTTTCCCACAGTCAAAAAAAAAAAATGAGGCATTGATACCGATGTGTCGGTTTACTTCTTAATTATTCACGAGAAAACTTGCTATGCAAATATAATCATTGCTTTCCCTGTATATGTGTGTATGTGCATGAGTGTGAAATGACATACAAAAATACATGAAACCAATAATTTTCAAGTTAATTCTATATTAATATCTTGAAGTAGGTAATGATTTATTATCTTAGAGGTATTTACTTCATTATTAACAAAAAAAGAACAGGTCATTGAAAATATGAATGATCTCTAGGATGAATAAATGTCAATGAATATTGCTGAAAGCCATAGCCAAGTAGGAATGATGCATGGCATTTTGGGTTGAAAGGTGACCCTGCTCAGGGATTAGGGTGGCTCAGGGTTTAGGGTGGATCCTGCTGGGAATAGGGTGGCTCCAGGTTTGGGGTGGATCCTGCTGGGAATAGGGCTGGCTCCAGGATTAGGGCGGATCCTGCTGGGATTAGGGCGTATCCTGCTGCCTCAGGCCCGCTCCTTTGGAGTTCCTTTTGAGTTCTCCAAGGGTTCTGAGAGAATTGGTAAGCAGAGCCCGGTGGAGGGAGTGTATTATTTCCCAGGTAGGTAGTATGGGTAGAGTGTCGGAGAGAGTTCGGGAATAAAGAGTTGCTGTTTGAATCTACAAGGTTTTGTGGTGGCTCGGTTATTTTGTGCCCAGACAGACTGCGGCAGAATATAAGTAATATATAGGATAATATGACTGCCTTTCATGGGAGAGGTAAGCATGACTTCAGTGTTATGGAGATAGTATCATAAGGTTATGTGAAATTACAATGTTTTTATTATTATATAAGCACCCCAAGTTTATGAGAAGGTGAACTATACTGTACTTTCTAGTATTGCCCACATCTCTCAGGGGCGAGGGAACATGTTTCTCAGCACTGGCTGAGAAATAAAAGCTAAGAAAAATAGTATGTAAAAATAAATACAGAATACAGAAAGTATTTTCAAAGAGGGGGCAGAGATAGGCAAAGCTGATGAGTCTGGTCCAGCTTCCAAAAAAAGAAAGGAGCCTGCATATGCATTATTTATATCAGAAGACATCAAAGCAATTCTATGGAAATTTCTTCACCAAAACAGAGTTGGGGGCAAGTAGGCTGGTCAGTTCCTAAGGGATTAATCCCAATTCTGGTGCTGCACATGACCTAGCAGAGCAGAGGGGAAGTTCACGTGCATTGGGTGGTCTATCTGGTGGGACTGCCATGGAAGTTCCCAATGCCAGATCTACCCCTTCCCTGGCTACAATGCTGAAAAAGTCCTCATAAATTTCACATTTGGCTTCCCACAATCTGGTCTGCTCTGTATTACCCCAAGCTGTTTTTCTGCTATTCAGAGAAGCCTGGCAGAGTTTTCCTAAATCTTTTATCTGTGATTTTTGGGTTAGAGTTTGCCGGTGAAGGAGGTTCACAAGATATTTAGAATACAGATGGAAAACAGAAAAGGGAAACAGAATCATAAATCATCATTTATGATAGTTTTTGTGGTCAGGCAGCATGGCCTTGTAAATTTCTGTGACCTCATGACTGTCAATAATGGTATCTAGGTGTGTTAAGTTAGCTGTTCTGATTTCTGGGCTTATATTTTATGTTTAGGCTAGACTAGTGGTTCCACAGACCATTCCACTCGTGCCTGTTTCACAGTGGAAGGCAGACACTATGTTCAATAGATGTTTCAGTAATGTCAGTTTGTCATGTGTTTCACTTGCAGTCTTCCATATCTCCTTTCCTACAGCTCCATCATTGTACAAGTAAGTTCTTATTCATATATATATATATATATATATATATATATATATATATATATACATATATATATATATAATCAATGTAACAAATCACCTGGGATAAACAACTTAAAATGAGGAAAAGTTTATTTTAGCTCATGGTTTCAGAAGTTTCAGTCTAAGGTTGCTTGGCCCTGCTGCTTTTAAACATGTGGTGAGGAAGTACATGCTGGCAGGGGTAAATGGGTCACCTCATGACCATCAAAAAGCAAAGAGAGAAAGGAAGGGGGAAATACTTCATTCTAGGGCATATCTCTAATGAACCCAAACTTTCTCCCACTAGGTCCTACCTGATAAATGTTCCACTATTTGCTAATAATGTCACAACCAAGTTTTGAACACATAGATCTTTTGGGTGCCTTTCAGACCCAAACTGTAGCATCTCCTTTATTACCATAATACATCCCACAACTTCTGCAAACAGAGATAAATGAAAATAAAAATGTAAACAAGCAAGAACACTGCACATGTCCAAGTAATGAAAATAGCCAAATATTAAAGATACTATATATAGCTTAATCTATTCTTATTCCCTCTACACCCCTGAACTGAAAAAAAAAATGGGGAAACAGAATGACAGAATGGGTATTTTAAACCTGTTTAATAAAACATATACTTTTAATTTGAGAGTAATATTTAATATTTCAAAATTTTTATATTAGGTACAAACATTGATATATGAAGAAACAATGAATAAGGGTATAGAGGTGTGTGGGATTTCAAATTTTGAAATTTTTTTGTTATGTTTCTTTACTCTGATAACTGATCACTAAAGGAGATGCCATTTCTTCCAAATAAAGGCAAAGTACTGGAAAAATGTCACCTCACATATTGCGGAATGACTATAAAATAAGAACAAAATTAGTTTCATCACTTAATGTGCCAAGGAAGAGAGGACAATAGGTCTTAACCAATTCCTGCTTGAGGGCATTCTCTCATCCAGCTTATCTCTGAACACTGTTCAATGTTAACAAATGCAGGCCTCTCAGTTCTTTATTTTCCATGATAGCACTGGCACTACTTAATAAATTTTATTTGATAAAAGTATATTATATTGGGTCCTTTTAATATGATCCAGTATAAATCCTTTGCAAATGTCTAGCAAGCATCATAAGAAAAGGAGGAGGATGCACTCAGGCACACTCCAGTCAACCTTTTAGGTGCTCATGTAAATGTTTGCTCACCAAGGCTGGAAGTAGAACAGCTTTAATTAGGTAGCCAGGGAGACTGCTTTAGTCAGAATGGTTTCCAAACACACTAAATATATACACTTTTTCATGTCCATATTCTTGACTTTAAGGAAATGTACTTTGAAATCAACTGTTTGTTAGTTGTCAATAGAAAATATTTCATGTAGAATTCTTGACTGAATTTACCCAAGGTACTATTAGACCAACATGATTCACTAGCCCATTTTTACTAGTTGTATAAAAGTAAAGGAAAATGAAAGTTTGAAGACATTAGAGCTGACTTAATAAATCCCTATGTCTGATGATGTTGCTGATGAACAATCTTTATCATATGTGATTTTTCCCAGGAAAATCAAGTCATAAATCAATATTGAGATTCTAAGAGAACTATCTGAAGCACCCTTACTAGTATAACCTCATGTTTATTTTCAACTCCATCTCCTTAAGAACTCACCAAAGAATTAAACTCGAAGGAACACTCATTCTCCTTAGGCAAACTTACCTTCTCACCTGAGAGAAACTTCCCGATTTTCTAACATAGAAAATTCAAAATCATTATGTATGTGCTGGTGAGACATTGTTTTGGATGTTTTCCAGTATAATCACTATGTAAGTAATAGTTGGGCTTGTTCTTATTGAGTCTTATTTATTTCCTGAAGAGACATTTTAGGAAAAAAAAAAGTCCACAACTCATTTATTAATTGGTTATTTTTTTCAAATTTCAATAGTAATCAATATACTTTTACCTATTGCAGTCATGAATAATGTGTTCATTATATACAATTTTTACATGGAGAAAGCAGCCAATTTCTTACTTTCAAACCAGTTCATTAACCTGTTCTATTTCCTTTCACTTCAGACTATTCTTCAAAAAGTAGCATGATTAATGTTGTTTAAATAAAATGTAAAATTGCTAATGTCAACTTTACAGAATTTCTGTCTCACTTGGGTCATTACCTGGATGTTGAATAAGCATCTCGCACTTAACATGTCCAAAACTAAGTTCTTATCATTCCACCACCACACTTTCACAGTTTCAGCTAATTCAATTAATAGTACCAGTAGTTTTATCTAAACATTTTATAATTTTTTAATAATTTTTATCTTCTTTTAAAAACATGTTCTATTTAATTTTTCAGCAAATTTTGTTGATGTAGTTTCCATTATTGGCATTGCAACCATCTGCTCCAAGTCACCATTATGAGCACTGTTATCAAAATACTCATAAGGACTCTTAAATGGTCTTAACTTTGGTTTTTGACAGTGTTCATTTTCACTATAGCATCAACAGAACTTTAGTGATCACATCAAAATATAAGACTTTCTCTTATGCTAATCCTGAAAAGCTCATCATTTCACTTATAGAAAAGTCCCATCCATGCCATCTTACTTTTCCCCACTATCTTGTTACCTATTGACCTCATTCTCATTCCTTTAACACTGTGGTTCATTTTAGTATCTTTGCTGTTTTAGAGACATGCTAGAAAATTTACTTTCTTAGAGACTTGGTCCTTAGAATATTCTATCTAAAATTTTTCTTTTTTAGAATTATAACTGGTAGTGCATATTAATTGTACAAAGCAATGAGTTTCATTGTCAACTATCTATACATGTATATAATGTGCTTTGATCATATCCACACTCCATATTACCCTCTTGTACCCTTAATCCTTCTCATTGGCACCCTTCCCTTTCCCTAATAATCCCTCTACCACTTTCATGTTATCTTTTTTCTTAGATTCCACCTAGGATAATGAATCTGGCTTATTTTACTTAATATGATGATCTTCAGTTCTATTAATTTTTATGCAAATGACATGAATTTATTCTTCTTTCTGGCTGAAAAATACTCCACTGTGTACACATATCATATTTTATTTATTCATTAATGGGCATTCCCATCTTGAATAGTGCTGTGAAAACATGGGTATGTGGGTATCTCTTTTTCTGACTTTTATTCCTTCAGATAGTTACCCAGGAGTGGTATAACTGGCTCAAAAAAGTAGCTTCAGCTTTATTTTGTGAGGAAACTCCATATTGAATTTGACAGTGGCTGAACTAATGTATAATCCTACCAACAATGTATAAGGGTTTCTTTTTCCCTGAATCCTTGCCAGCATTTGTTATTATTGTTTTCTTGATAATAGTCATTCTACTGAGTTGAGATGGAATCTTAATGTAGTTTTGATTTGCATGTCCCTGATGGCAAAAGATGCTCAATATTTTTTCATATTATCATTTTTTTTCATTGTAATGGCATGTTCCCTCACCTCCATCCAGCTTTACTCAAATTTTACATTTTTCAGTGACAACTTCTGTATCCTCCATATTTAATATTAAACACTCCCCACTGCTGAAATTTCTTATCAAACTCACCAAACTTTCAACCTTTGTTTTCTCCAGTGCACTTATTATAATGCAACCCAATTCCTATTTTTCTAATGTTGTTGTTATCTCTCCTACTAGGATATAAGTTTCACAGGAGATTATATCTTTTCTTTTGTTTATTGCTGCACCCCTGGGACCTAGAAGAGTATCTGGAATAAAATCTTGTTAAATGAAAGACCATTGATGAATATATTGGGGAAATATATTTTAAAAATCTTCACTCAAAGCAATGAAAATTAATTTATTTAATATATGGAAAATTAAAAGATATTAAAATGTATATTATCCAACTATCAGCACTTACAGAAATTATATTTATTTTTATTTAATTATTATATTAACAAAAGCTGCCTACTGAACAGTTCAACAACAGGCCAGATGAAAAACCCTGAAGAGGCTTTAGTGTTATTCACAGATTTGTCTACTAAAAGTTATCTCAAACAGTTAGTATCTGGGGTTTTAAAACCACTCAAAATATTCCTGTGTGTCCCCTTGGCAAAACTTTGATAATTACATTATTTTTGAGCTATGAAATTGCCCATGAATTCATATTTAAATTAGTTTATACATAATTTGCATAAAAGACAGGCTTTCAGAAGAATACTATGACCAGCCATTGAAATGTTGATATTTAATTTAGGCTTGTATCATTACGTAGAATAAAAGGCCATTCATTCTATTGGCACAAAATTTAAGAAAGAAAATTATACTGGGTCTAACCAGCAGTTTGGAAATTTTCCCAAGGTTTAGGGAAAGATAAAATACTGGCACTTGCACACAACAGAAAAGCTTTCTGTAGATCACAGATACAACTAGAAGACTTTGAGTATATTTTAACAGTCTTAATATTTAAAAGCAATAATAGGAGTTCAGGGTGTCCTAATTACAAGCTTGGATTTGAATTAAAGGTCTTACTAGTGTAAAGAGGTCTTACTGGTTTATAGAGCTGCCTGAGGAGAATCACACTGCCAATAGAAAGATAGCTTAAAACAGAGAAGAAAAACAACTTGTTTACTTAAATTTATTGATTTAATTTTACTTTGAAAAAGAGTGTCTTGAAGTTGGCTTTGAGGATGCTTAAATGTTGCCTCTGATAAACAGCTACTGGCCAGCACTTGACCAGTATCTTCACCAACTTTGCATAGTTCAGCTTCTAATTTCTGCCTTGAAATAAATCATGCATTCTTCCTTCTCTTCTTGTCTCTCATTGTCTTTTTATTTTAAAATGAGATAGAAATCAGCAGATTTTAATGCGATATCAGGAAAAGATTCTATTTCAATCTTGATTGTACTATATTACTTTGCCTTCAAATGAGTGAATAAACGTAATATAACAACTCTAAAAACCTTTACATTAAATAATTTTAAAATTATAAAATAGAGCTTCAAAGAACATTTAAGGATTTCATTTTTTTGTAAAATCTTTATAAAAATAATGACATTTTTGAGACAAAACAAAATTTCTTATAGAAAATATTCTTCTTTATATTATAAACTAGCAGTCCCAAATTTGTTCATATTTTTATTTACTTAAAATAAGTAGTCTTTGGGGATTCTAAATTCCTTCCTTAATAATAAAAATATTTAGTAAATTACTATTCTAAAGAGAAATTCAACTTTATTTATTTATAAATGGTCTGAGATAGTTTCATAAAAATTCAACAAAAATAACAGAAAATTTCGAATAATGAGGGGTTTTTTGATAATTTAATATATATACATATATATATATTTTTCTTTTTTTTCTTTTAATGTACTGTGGATTTATCTCAGGGTCACTCTAATCACCAAGTTATATCCCCAGACCCTTTTTTGTTGTTGTTTATTTTTTTTATTTTGGAGACAGGGTCTTGATAAGTGCCCAGGTTGACCTCAAATTTGCAATCATTCTTCATCAGGCCACCCAGGCCCCAGTCACTGGGATTACAGGCAAGCATTACCATGTCTGGCAGTAATTTAATATTTTAAGTGAGAACTACTGAAGTTACATGCCTTGCTTTACTTTGCCAAAATTACTCTTTTCAATAGCATTGATATAAATGTCATAAACGTTGATGTTTAAATACACAAACACACAAAAATATATGATTTTTAAATTATTCTTAAGAAAGAATAAGATAGATATTAAAATAAAATCTTACTAATGTTATTTTTGTGCAAAAGTTCTTAGTTATCAATATCTTATGTTTCTTACAAACTTAGAGCAAAACCGTAGCTAAATTTTAGAACCAGAAACTAGAAAACCATCAGCATGTGATAATATACATTGTACTTTCTCTTGTCTATATATTTCTCTGAAAATATGACTATTTATAAATATTAAAGATTGATTTTTCTGCTGTAACTCACTTATATAATAGGATGATGGTCCATTTTTTATAAATGTGTATAATATAAGCCTAATCCCATTCAAAGACTGAATGAAAACTGTGGATCAAAATTCTGAATTTCAGAGAAAGAGGATATTATTGTTCCACTGAATAATATCTATAGCGTAGTTGGTTTGCTGCAGGAAGAAAAATTTTATAAAATATACACATGTTTGACCAGGGTCTATATCTACAGTCCTGAAGCCACATCTCAGAGTATGGCAATTTGATAATTGAGCTTGAGAATCATGTAACTATAATTAAATGACAAACCAATTTCATAATTTGGATATTGTAAGGGGTGAAGGTAAAATTTTCCTTCTGTTTGCTCAATGTTCTCTTGAAAATACTGGCAAAGATTAAATAGGAGAAAAGAATTCTAATGTACTGACGTGTAAAAAGAGGAACCACACCATGGGGAAAATTCACAGGAGTGTGATTACCTATTTATTGTTCGGTAATTTCTACGGAATATGCCCTTGTTTATAGGGGAGGGGAAGAATACTGAATGAAAGGGCCTAGAGAAATATCTGCCTGTAAAAGAACTCTCTTTGGTAAGGGAATTCCTTTTGGGTGTCCTTATATTCTTCAGTTTTCTTCTCTGAGACAGTAATGAGATGTCAGGGGTTGGAAAGATTCTGCTGTCTTTATAGTATAGTTTTAATACAGTTAAGGAAATTATAGATAAAGGTTTTTTTGAACATGGGGTAAAATACTTAATAATTCTTTTAAGGTCTTTTAATTTTCTTTATATCAAATTGCACATCAACTAAAGCAAACCACCTTATTTGTATCATACTCTGAATCTCATTATTAAAATGCAGTGATTCAGAACTGGATACATAAACAAAGATGGATTGTCATGTTATATTTTATATATTCTTGTGTTCGTGAGAAAGTAGCAAATATTTTTGCTTACAGTTTGATGAATCATATAGAGTTTTAAAACAGTGACATCAAGATTTACAACTTTAATAGAAAGCAATCACCCAAAAATGCAAATAGGCCTTAAGACTTATATGCTCTCCTGGTGTAGATTGTAACCAAGTTGTGATATCAGTCTTGAAAAATTAGAAATGGGTCCTTCTTGTCCAATGTTGAACATTAAGCATCTTAGAAATGCCCAGGCAAGAGAAGGAAGTAATTTTTTTTTTTTTAAGGGATAGAACAGACAAACACAGAGAAAGAGAGAAAGAGAGACAGACAGACAGACAGACACACTACTCCAGAGAGGAGCCAGGATTCAGAGATGGTGCTGAAGGCAGATGGAGTGTCTTGCTCCTTGTCTATGCAGGACTCCAAATCACCTCATGCATTCCTTTATGATGAGAATATTATTGCTGTTACTAATACTATAATTATTCAATTTTTCAACCCGGTAGTTAGAGTAGTTTTCTTTATTCTTCTTGTTAGGAAAATATCCTTTTTTTATATACTTTTGTGGACCAATAACACCAACCTGACTAAAATATCTATTTTAACCAGAAAGAAAACAGAATTTAAAAAGAATTTATACATGCTGAGATAATTCTGTTTAAAGTAAATGTGAAGGAAACATTTAAATTATAAGGTATAATACAGGTATTTATGTTGTTTATATCTTGGCTAATACACTTAATGTATGTGAAGATAAATTTTTGAACATATGGCTGCCATAACACATTTCCAAAGGATTTGAAATTAAACACAACATACATAAATATGCATATATAAATATATATATATATATATATATATATATATATATGTATATATTCACTTTGCACATATATATATAAATATGTATGCATATTCTATGTAATATTTTATAACATTGGATAATTTACATAGAGAGTTAGAAACAAAGGATATTTGCTCTTTTAAATGCACAAGATTTGTGACTTTGACAATCTTCTGAAAACTTATCTTTACTGAGAACTTCAGATAAGCCAGGAAGAATGCTTAAATGGCGACAGGACGCCAATGATAAATATATAAAGTCTCCTTGATTTGAGATTACTAATAATTAGCCAAAAAGATATAATAGAGTTTGCTCATTATCATTGAGCATGTTTCATGCTAAAATAAATACCAACTTAAAAGCTAGGGGCACAGGCTCAAAAAAATTTTAACAAAGGAATTTAAGAATTATTTAACATCAAGTTGTATCTTAAAGCTTAGCATTTAGTATAAATAAGTTTCTAATAGGATCTAAAAAAAGAAAGAAAGAAAAAGAAGAGAAAAGCCATGTGGTAAGCCATTGTTGTAGATTGTGGCCGCCATTAGAAGATGGCGCCGGCTTCCACTGTGGCCTGTGATAAACAAATTCTTTTGTGGAGAGTTGGCACGCTATCCCTTGCCACCCTATAAGAAAGATCCACGCGGCGGCTTAAGATTGGTACGTGGGAGGCTTTATTAGGCTGTGCTTGGGCGCTCGCCAGTAGAGAAGGGGGTCACAAAAAGATACTTTAATCAAGGCCTGAATAAACTGCTGAAAGAAGATTCCTGAGTTGCGTCTTCCTTGCGGGCAAGGGGTCGCGACAAGTGGTGCCGAAACCCGGGAACCAGAACTTTCAGCAGTCAGGGGTGGTGCACCAGTTAGTCCTAGGTAAGTGGGACCCGCGATCAAAGCGGAGATCAGTCCCAGATAATTGGGACCCGCTATCAAAGCGGAGATTAGTCCCAGATAATTGGGACCCGCTATCAAAGCGGAGATTAGTCCTAGGTAATTGGGACCCGCTATCAAAGCGGCAGCTCCTCTGTAAAGCCAGAGAGAGCATTACATCTTATTGCAGCTGCACTGTGTACTTTCGCTCTTACTTTCACTCTTGTTTTTTGTGTGTCTTTTGTTGTGTCATGGGTGCCGTATCTTCAAGTCCGCTTCTCCTGGCCCTAGATAACCTGTTACGTTCCAAGGGCCTAGAAGTGAAACGTAGTACTTTACAGAGATTTTTACAGAAGACAGATATTGCTGCACCGTGGTTTCCGTTCTCGGGCAGCTTTACTCTGCCTAGCTGGGATAAGTTAGGCACAGATCTTGATTTTGCTTCTGAGCAGGGCATATTAGAGGGTGGGGTGATACCCCTTTGGAAGATGATCCGTAGTTGCCTTGCAGATGGCAGATGTCAGGAAGCATTTACTAAAGGACAAGAAGTTTTAGAGCAATTACATGAAGAAAGATCGGAAATGGCAGGCAGTGAGGTATTTCAGGAGGATGGCAGTGTGCGGAGCGAGAAACAGGGGAGGAGGCGATTGTCTCTGGCACGGAGTGAAATATTTCAGGAGGAAGGGAATGTGCAGAGCGAGAAACGGGGGAGGAAACGCTTGTATCCATATCTCACTACACTACGCACACTCCCATGCAAAAGTGGGTCAGAAGAGGAGGAGGATGAGGAGGAGGAGCTCGGAAGACTGTCTCGGCAGCTAGGGAGTCTAACTATGGGAGAAGGGAACAAAAATAAACAGGAGCTCAGAAGAAAGAAAAAAAAAAAAATGATCCTCCGGACCCGCCGCCGTACGGTGGGGGTGTTTCGAGGAGAGCTTTCCATGCCCAAACATAGAGGGGGCTGTTAACATTTTTACTGATGGTTCCAAGTCTGGAATGGGAGCTTATGTAATTAATGACTCTCCCCCTATCCAGCATCAATTTGCTCCTGGAAATCCACAATGGGTAGAACTACAAATTGTTATTGAAGTTTTTAAACAGTGTTCTTTTCCTTTTAATCTTATTTCGGACTCCAGCTATGTGGTACAAGCACTAAAAGTCCTGGAGGCCGTGGGAACTATTAGTGATGCCCACAATGTGTCTGTTTACTTTACTCAGCTTCAACAGCTTATCTCTAACCGCACTGCTTCCTTTTATCCAATACACATCAGGGCTCACACCTCTCTTCCTGGTCCGTTATCCCAAGGTAATGCCTGTGCGGACTTAGCCACTAGAGGTCAATTGATATGCTTGGCTTCCTCCTTAGAGGGGGCTAAGTTGTTTCACCAAAACTTCCATGTTAATGCATTAACGCTGCGCAGGCGTTTTTCCATTTCAAGAGCGGATGCTCGGCAGATAGTATTGCAATGTCCCCATTGTGTCACATTTCTTCATCCCCCTAATTATGGAGTAAACCCACGGGGATTAAAGCCATTGATTGTTTGACAAATGGATGTGACACATATACCTGACTTTGGTAACCTTAAGTATGTACATGTTTCCGTTGATACGTGCTCTGGAATTATCCATGCTTCTGCTTTATCGGGAGAAAAGGCACGTAATGTCATTACTCACTGTTTAGAGGCATGGGCAGCATGGGGTGCACCTACATCCCTTAAGACTGATAATGGACCTGCTTATACTGGCAGACAATTTACAGCTTTTTGTTCTACTATGGGAGTGCAACTTACTCATGGTTTGCCTTATAATCCTCAAGGACAAGGCATTGTTGAGCGTGCTCATCGCACCTTAAAGAAAACTTTACAAAAACAAAAAGGGGGAATAGGAGCTGAACACACTCCTAAAGAACGCCTGTCCTTAGCTCTCTTTACCATTAATTTTTTGAATTTGGATATTCATGGTCGCTCTGCGGCCGATAGACATGTGTCCCCTCAGCCCTCTGTGATTGGCTATGTTAAGTGGAAGGATGTTCTTATGGGCCAATGGAACGGCCCTGACCCCGTGCTGACATGGGCACGAGGATCTGTATGTGTTTTTCCCCAGGATCGTACGGAACCATTGTGGGTCCCTGAACGCTTGACAAGAAGAGTCTCGACATCAACTGACCAGCAACAAGAGACACCACAACAATCCTGTGATGAGGATCTTCATTCTGCTAAGTGCTCTGGCTCTGGTGCTGGTGCCGATGGCACAGGCGACACCAATGCGGTGGTGGGCAGTGGCACGGGCCTAGCCAATGCCGATGCCGGTTCATGGTAATTCTAGTGTCCTCCCCACTCTTTTTTCTACCTCATGTGAGATGTCTACTCCCTGTGCCTCTCCTAGAGGGGACATGGAGAGAATTTTTAATCAATCTCAAGTTAATCTCACAGGAGTTTTTTGTTTCAGCCTTAGAAACGCTAATTGCATTAGCCTTAAGACCAAAAATTTGACTAACTGGGAGGAGCCATTGCGGTCCAATCAGGTCTCAAGAAGCATTATCAGTGCTGTATTGAGCAAGGTAGCTTCGGGGAAACAATCAGGCTCAGAGACCCCTGCAAACAGCAGTTCTGCTCTTAACATAACTACCTTGGCTATTATCTCCGAGGTACTAATCCCAGTGCCTCCTTCTTCTAGTAGTATTTATAATGCCACTCATTTCAAGGCCTCTCCTTACTGTTCCCCTAATCTTGGTTTCCCCCCAACATTTACGCCTTGTCAGGATCATTCTTGGGAGAAACATCAAGTTGCTAAAGGTTTCTCCCTTTCCCCCTCTCTTAATAGGTATGTTTATAACTTTAACAATAGTGCCAGCTCCTCTACAGGAGTAGGTTGGTCCTGGTTTCAATGGCTGATTTCCAATGAAAAGGGGGCTTCAGTCGATATTTCTGCACTGGCTCAGTTGCTAGGAGCCAAAAGTTGGCTGGCTAATATTTCTGGTACTGTTAGGGAAAGTGAACAAGGTAATAGACTTACATCTGTTTCATTCAACTCTCTGTTGTATAATGCCACATTGCCTCCTGCAATGGTCTGTGTCCAATCCCCCTTCTTATTCCTTTTGGCTAAGGCCACCTCATCGGGGATGCTGGATTGTTCTCATACTACCTGTCTCTTATCTGAGTGTTGGAATGGTTCCTGGACTGTAGCAGTGATTATGAAAATTCCAACTTTGTTCCCAATCCCGGTCACTGCGGATCCTGATAAATTCCCTATTGTTGAGCTACTTAGAGTCCGCAGAGATTTTGGAATCACAGCGGCTATAGTGACAGCCGTGGCGATATCTGCTGCTGCAGCGGTTACGGCCGGAGTGGCTATGGCCAATCAAGTGCAAACTGCTGCCACCATTAATCAAGTTGTCCAACAAACTTCCACCATACTTGAATCCCAAAATACAATTAATCAACATATTTTGTCAGGGATTTTAGCTGCCAACCAAAGAATAGATTTACTCCAAGCTCAGGTAGAAGAATTGGCTGACTTAGTGCTTTTGGGTTGTGTTGACCAACGTGCACATTTATGCATAACCTCTGTCAGATTTAATGATTCCAGGAATGCTTCCCGCACCATTGGCGAATATTTGGCTAAAAATTGGTCCATGGAAGCGGAAGACATGATCCAGTCTCAGCTAACCCAGATAGCTGTCTTGAATAGCACTCGTGTTGATCCCGTGACTTTGGGTCAATTCACCAATTGGATATCTTCTGCCTTTTCCTTTTTTAAAGAGTGGGTGGGGGTAGGCATTTTTGGTGCAATGTGTTGCTTCGGTATGTTTCTCTGTTTGTGGTTTCTCTGTCGCCTCAAGGCCCACAATGCTCACGATAAGGCTATGATCATCCAAGCTCTTGCAGCTTTAGAAAATGGCAATTCACCTCAAGTCTGGCTTGCGCAGCTTAAACAGTAAATCTTTGACATGGTCATTGCACCCCAAGTTATTATAACATTGCACTGGGATCGGCATGTCTTTCCTTGTTATTCTCTTGGTGTTGGAAAGCCCTTGCACTCTGCCCGTCTTGCTGCCATTGCACGCAGGTGGGTTTCCACACTAATGCTTCTCTATCGCCTTAAAGTCCGTGCCTTTCTTTCAGGGTGCTGTCAACTCGTTTGTCGTTGTGTACAGCCACAGAACAGCCTCAGCTGTCCCCCTTCGTCTACCTTCATCACGATGCAGGATGCGAGGCAAAGCACTGCACTTGAGTGATCCCTCAACGGACCTCAAGGAAAGCATGTCCTATTGCATGCGGGTTTGACGTCCACACCCCCGCCCTACGAAAAAAGGCGTCGGCTGATATGGGGTCAGGTCTGGGGAAGGCGCCTCCTTAGGACTGAACCATACATTGCAGCCACTTCTGCACAGTGGGATAGGACCTCTACTTTCGCCTGCATTGTTTTATAAAATAGAAGGGGGAACTGTGGTAAGCCATTGTTGTAGATTGTGGCCGCCATTAGAAGATGGCACCGGCTTCCACTGTGGCCTGTGATAAACAAATTCTTTTGTGGAGAGTTGGCACGCTATCCCTTGCCACCCTATAAGAAAGATCCACGCGGCGGCTTAAGATTGGTACGTGGGAGGCTTTATTAGGCTGTGCTTGGGCGCTCGCCAGTAGAGAAGAGGGTCACAAAAAGATACTTTAATCAAGGCCTGAATAAACTGCTGAAAGAAGATTCCTGAGTTGCGTCTTCCTTGCGGGCAAGGGGTCGCGACAAAGCCATACTTGCATTGCATTTAGATATTATAAAAAATTATCATGCATTTTATTTTAGAAACTGAGAAATATAAGTGCAAAAGTATTTGTGTATGAGAATCAGGGCTGAATCCTTTCCCTTCACCCCATGTTGAAGATTGAACACAAGAGAAATGCCAAGGCAAGCATAGAAAGCAAGTTTTAAAGGATAGAACAGATAGACTTCTCCAAAGAAAAGGGGTCCCAGAGCTGGGCATCTGAGAAAGTAGGAGTGTCCTGTCTCTTTTATACATTTTAGATTTCCTTTGTTCTCATTGTCTCTCCTCCCCTCATCCTGCCTATGTGACCCAAAACGTGGAGTGATCCAAGGACAGGAACAAAGCTGACCAGGGGTACAGGCAGGCAGGGAGTCACCCAGGGCTACTCACTCAACCCTTGCTGGGAGATACAATTCCCTGAAGCAGGTAACCTTGGCAATGGGTGAAGGAGAAGAAAGTGCTCTGTAGTTATTAACATTTCCTTTCCTTTCCATCCAGCCCCCGTGTGTTCTTGATCTGATCCTATTCTTCATTACCTACACTGACCATCCTTTTGCACCCTCGTCTCATTGCTATATAAATTAATATAAATATGTAATAATGCATAAAACATTATTTCTATGTCTAAATGAGCTCAACATCTACAAAGGGAAATTCAATATTATGAGTTAAACAAGATTAAATTTATTGGGTATATTATTAATGATATTATTAGTATATATCTTCTCTAGTTTACTGGAACTTGAGAGACAAAGAATATGAAAAGGGCCCTGTAAAATTCCATTTAATTTAATTGATCAAATAGCAATATGATAAATCTTATAGTAGCATGAAAGATGGTGTAAATTATTCAGGAATTCAGAAAGTTTTGTTAGGCAAATGCCAGGAATTTGTTACTGTTGGACTTAGTAAAGTAAGAAACCATTCAATTTTCTTGGTAGAAAATGTTCAATGTATGTATACTCCCAGGACTTTATTCAAGCAGAACCTTTCAAATATTGAAGGCAGGTAATCTAGTAAGTGCTAAATAGAGCAAAACCTGTTAAATGGTTTGGCTAAATATTTAGCAACTTTTTTTTTTCCTCCTGTTCACTGTCCTGCTTTATTTTATGTAGGTCACTAAAATAGCATTTTATGGAAGCAGTAGTGCTATTTATTATGTATGATAGTTTGAATTCAATTGACTATTTGTGAACTCTTTTTCTTCTTTTATTTTTTTCAGAAACTTTGATTTATATCTTCTCAAACACATCAATGCCCATCTTAAACTTGCAGAAATATGTAATAAAGGAAACTCTGCTTCTGATGAAGTTATGTATTGGTATGGGGTATACACTTAAATTCTTTCTGAT
This sequence comes from Callospermophilus lateralis, assembly GCF_048772815.1. Taxonomy (NCBI): domain Eukaryota; kingdom Metazoa; phylum Chordata; class Mammalia; order Rodentia; family Sciuridae; genus Callospermophilus; species Callospermophilus lateralis. Next base: position 47,563,822 of record NC_135312.1, on the reverse strand, counting down.
GTTGGTAACTTTTTCAAAATCAACAAAAATATAATCACCTGAATTATCACTTTGTAATGTAAATAAATGAAACAATGACTTTAGATTTACAATGCAACAGACAAATTGGCATAAAATAATTACTATGTCTACAAGTGTAAAAAGAAAGAAATGTTAGATAAGCTATACTCATGAGTACAGATGATGAGAAGTGATAGAAAAGTTTGGAAAACTGTGGAATTATTAACATGGTAGACATTAAATTAAGTTGATCAAAATATTTATAGGTGGTCAATGGGCAAACACCATGAAAGTGGAATAAGAAAATATAGCATGTTTGCTTATATAAGTCACATTTTTAAAAAGAAAAAATTAAGCTAATTATAGATTATGAACATTAAGTCATTAATGGAATTATTTATATTATTTTGTCACACTCATGGCAACAATTTCAATGCTATTTTAGAAATAGAATATCTCCTAAATTTCAATTCAGAAAAAGTTACTAGTATTTTTTAATTGAACTCCCTTATCTTCCATTTTATCATGAACTTGACATATTCATGCTCCCATAATATATATTTTAAAACTTTATGGGGATATTGTATTTTTATTTTTTGTTGAAAGAAAATTTCCACATATTTTATTCTCTAACGATCCTCTCATTACTTTGTTTTTATTTGTTCTTATTAGTTATACATGACAGTAGAATGCACTATAATACATCATATATAAATGGAATATAATTTCTAATCCTTCTGGTTGAACATTTTGTAGAATTTCACCAGTCATGTACTCATATATGTACACAGTATAATAATATCTGATTCATGCTACCATCCTTCCTGCCCCCATACCATATTCCTTCCCTTCATTTCCCTCTACCTAAAATAACTCTCTATCCTCCCCTAGCCATGCCACACCATTACTATGAGTTAACATCTGCATATCTGAAAAAATATTTGGTCTTTGTTTTTTTAAGATTAGCTTATTTCACTTAGCATGATATTTTCCAACTCCATCCGTTTACCTGTAAATGACATAATTCCATCCTTCTTTAAGGCTGAATAATATTCCATTGTGTATATTAACCATATTTTTTTAATCCATTCATCTGTTGAAGGGCATCTAGGTTGGTTCCATATTTTAGCTATTGTGAGTTAAGCTGCTCTAAACATTGATGTGGCTTCATCAATGTAATATGCTGATTTTAAGTCCTTTGGATATAAACCAAGGAGTGGGATAGCTGGATCAGATGGTTGTTCCATTTCAAATTTCTGAGGACTCTCCATACCATTTACATAATGGTTGTACATATTTGCAGAGGCAATAGAATGTGTAAGTGTACCTTTTTCCTCGCATCCTTGCCAACATTTATTGTTGCTTATATTCTTGATAACTGACATTCTGACTGGAGTGATATGAAATGAATTTTGCATTTCTTTAATTGAAAAAGATGTTGGACGTGTTCTCATATATTTGTTGATCAATTGTATTTTTTCTTCTGTGAAATGTCTGTTCAGTTCCTTAGCCCATTTATTGATTGGGTTATTTGTGGTTTTGGTTTCAAATGTTTTTAGCTCTTTATATATTCTGGAGATTAATATTCTATTTGAGGTGTGTGTGGTAAAGATTTTCTCCCATTCTGCAGTCTCTCTTTTCAAGTTCTTAATTGTTTTCTTTGCTAAGAAACTTTTAAAGTTTTAATCCATATAATTTATTGATTCTTGATTTTACTTCTTTCACTTTAGGAATCTTGTTAAGGAGTCAGATCCTAGGCCAACTTGGTGAAAATCTGGGCCTATGTTTTTCTTCTATCAGGCATGGAGTCTCTGTTATAGTGCCTAAGTCTTTGATCCTCTCTGAGTTGAGTTCATGCAAGGTGAGAGATAAAGGTTTAATTTCATTGTGTTACATGTCAATTTCCTATTTTCCTAGAACCATTTGTTTAATAAGGTCATCTTTTCTCCAGTGGATGATTTTGGTGCCTTGTTCTAGTATGAGATAACTGTATTTTTGTGGGTTTGTCTTTGTGTCTTCTATTCTGTAACATTGGCCTACATGTCTATTTTGGTGCCAATATCATACTGATTTTGTTACTATGGTTCTATAGTATAGTTTAAGCTTCAGTCTTCTTGCTAAGAATTGCTTAAGGTCATGCGAGAAAAAAAAAATCAAATTAAGTATACAGGGAATCCAATCTAGATCTCACCTGATTTCTCAACCTTGACCCTCAAAGCTAAGAGGTCCTGAAATAATACATTTCCAGTTCTGGAAGAAAATGGATGCCAACCAAGAATTTTATATCCATCATAATTAAACTTCAGATTTGAAAATGAAATAAAAACCTTTCATAATAAACAAGTTAAAATAATTCACAACTAGAAACCCTGCACTACAGAACATTCCCAACAAAATATTACATGAGGATAAAATGAAAAAAATTAAAAACCATCAAAGGAGAAACTATACCAAAGGAATAGTCAATCCAAGGAGAAATTAAATTAAATTAAAAACCAGAATAGACCAACATGAACAGAAATACAGATAATACCTTAATAACAACCTCGAAAGTTAACAGCCTAAACTCATCAATTAAAATACAAAGACTGGCAGATTGGATTAATAAACAAGATCCAACAATATGTTATCTCCAAGAGACTCACCTTATAGGCAAATTCATCTACAGAATACTATAAACAAGGAGTGATTTCCATCCTCATATCAGATAATGTGGACTTTAAACCAAAGTTAATCAGAAGGAACAAAGAAGGACATTTTGTACTGCTGAAGGGAATTATATATCAATAAGACATAAAAATTATAAATAATTTTGTCCAAACAATGGAGCGTCTATGTGCATCAAATACACCCTTCTCAATTTCAAGAATCAAATAGACCACAACACAGTAATACTGGGTGATTTTAACATGCCTCTCTCACTATTGGACAGATCTTCCAAATATAAACTAAATAATGCAATCAATAATTTAAGCAAAATATTTATATACATATTCATATATATGATATTGCATCCATCAATGAGTGAATATATTATCTTTTCACTAGCATACATATCCTTCTCTAAAATAGATCATCTCTTATGCCACAAAAGAACTCTAAGCAAATATAAACAAATGGAGTTTGTACCCTGCATTGTATCGGATCAGAATGCAATGAAATTAGAGATCAATGATAAAATAAGAAAATAGAAGCTACTATAACACCTGAAGACTAAATAATACATTATTGAATGATGAATGGATAGCAAAAAAATCAAGGATGAGATAAAAAAAAATACTTAGAGGTAAATGAGTGTTAGAGTCTGTAAACAAGTCAGGATGGCACCTGGCATTTTGCCAGAGAAATGTTAGAGTCTGTAAACAAGTCTGGATGGCGCCCGGCAAAATGCCAGAGGGAGTGGTTTGTGAAGTAATGCCAGCAAGCCATTAAGTGTGGAGATTCCTTATTGGTTGACTGCTGTATCTAGTTTATGTTAATTAGATAAGCTGTGTGGAATGTATTAATACCACTCCTGTCCTACAATAAACAGCTCCTACTCCTGCTGTATCAATCTACACAAGTTGATCGTCACCCCACGGTTAGTTTGCTGCAGCCGAACTGTGGCAAATGAGAATAACAGTACAACATATCAAAATCTCTGATACTATGAAGGCAGTAATAAGAGGAAAGTTTATTGCATTTCATTCATTTATTAAAAAGAATAAAAACTCAACAAATAAATGATGTATACTGCATGTCAAAGCCCTATAAAAAGAAGAGCAAATCAACACCAAAAATAGAAGACAGGAAATAATTAAAATCAGAACTGAAATTTTAAAAAGTTGAGACAAAAGAAAGAATTCAAAAAATTGACAAAACAGAATGTTGGTTCTTTGAAAAACAATCAACAAAATGTATAAAACCCATCCATGCTAACAAATGTATTAAAATAACTTAATACCTATAAATAATATTTCTAACATCAGGTATGAGGTTTTTAAGATACACAGAGAAAATTCATATTACTAAAAAACCTGATGAAATATGAAACATCACAACAGACATGACTGAAATACAGAAGATAATTAGAAACTATTTTGAAAACTTATTTTCAAAATAAAATTTATTAAGGACATACATGATTTAAACAGATGAATTTCAAGTAATGAAATAGAAAATGTCATCAAAAAGCCCAGGACCAGATGAATTCTCTGCTGATTTCTACAAGACCTTCAAAGAAGAATTAATACCAATATTCTTCAAAGTAGTCCATAAAATAGAAAAAGGGAACCCTTCCAAACTCATTCTATGAGGCCAATATTATCCTGACACCAAAACTAGACAAAGACACATTAAGGAAATAAAACTTCAGACCAATAACCCTGATGAACAGAGAATCAGAAATTCTCAATAAAATTCTGGCGAATTTCATTCAAAAAACTATTAAAAAGATAGTGTGCCACAATCAAGTGGGGTTCATTCCAGGAATTTAGGGTTGGTTCAACAAATTTGGTGATTTTCTGAAAAGGCCAAAATGACAAAAAGCACAATTTATACTTGCACATTGTGCCTTCTTCACAGGGTGTGTAAACTTGTTGCAAGATTGAACCATCTACTGTGAAGAAAGAAGGACAAGGAAGTTATCTTTGTATAGTTTTCTTTGTCTGGTTTTACACTTGTCCCAATTTTACACTGACTCTGTACCAGCCTCTCTGGTAAAACTTTATACATGCACTCATTGGTGAGGAAGTTGGAAGTGTAGAGAAAGAGAATAGATTAAAGCTCACCTTTGAGCAACAGTTTGCATTTCATGGGCAATTAGAAAAGAGATATCTGGGAAGGCACATAAGTAGTCTTTTAATTGTGTTATTTGTAAACCTAATACCTAGGCTACCATATAATACATACTCTTCTGATTGGAGCATGTTTTGCTGCTCTAATAGCACCAGTTCTTTTAGATGAATGTTTAGAAGCAGAACATTGAGCTATAGGAGCCACTGTCCTATGTTCTGTTTGAAAGGGAATATAGGGTAAGAAAATTAAAAAAGAAATGTATCAAAATTAACTTAATACCTATAAATATTATTTCTAACATCAGGTATGAGGTTTTTAATATACACAGAGAAAAAACGAGAGGGATAAATAAACCTACAACAGTGTGATGTATGACTTCTTGGTTCCATGCTCTTGCCAAAGTGTGATATTGCCATGTTTTTGATCCTAGAAAAACTGGACATTCCCATGCAAATAAAATGAATCCATACTAAGACCTTACACTCTTAACAAAAATTAACTTAAAATGCATGATATATATAGATTGAAAATGCAAAATGATGAATCTACTAGAAGTCAAAGAGGTCTAAGTGACCTTAGATTTGGTAATGATTTTTTTAGGAAAAATATCAAAACACCACCAATGAAATAAAGTATTAATACCAAAAACACCACCTATGAAATAAAGTACTAATAACTTGAACTCTGTTAGGATGAAAAACTTCTGCTCTTCAAAAGACAGTGAAAAACAAGCCAAAGTACTCTTACACAAAACACATACTAGAAACACTCAATACTTAAAAGACAAACAACCAAATTAAAAAATTGGAAAAATGGGGCTGAGGATATTGCTATACTTTCCACTCAATTACTCTGTAAATCTAAAAATTTTAAAAACATATTAACTGAAAAGCACTCATTGCAATAGTAATGACAACAAAGGAAAACGAAGCCCACTGTTTCTCTGCTGCATGGCTTACATGCTTTTATTTAAATCTAAAGTCCAATTATTTTGCTGCTACAAGAAATTCTGCTACAAGAAATTTCCTATCCAACTTCTGTCCTCCTACATTTACACATCTCATATTCCCAAAAATGACTTTCTAAATATTACTGATGTCAAAAAAATCTCAATACCCCACAAGCCCTTTGACCCTCTCTATTTCACATTTATATATTTTTGGGTGTTTGTAACTTGTGTGTATATATTGTGCGTATTTTCTATTTTCTATATTATTTTAGATCTATATCATCTACATTTGTATTACTGCAAACATGGTATTTCCGAAGTACCCTTTAGAAGTCATCTGATATGGTTATCTTCTTTTTTTCTTTAGAATTGTATATCTCACATTGGATATGTTCAATAAGAATGTGTTGCCAAGTTTTAAAATTCTTCTTTTCCCCTCCCTCCCTAACTTTTTTTCTTATCTTCTTTCTTTCTTACTTTTGCAGTACTGAGTATAGAATCGTAGGCCTTGCACATGCTAGGCAAGTAATCTACCATCTAACAATACCTAAAGTCCCTTAAAATCCTATTAATCTCATGGTTGCATGACTTTAATATCACTTAGACTGTTTGCCATAATCACACCAGAATCTTCTCTTATTTGCTAGAATATCACACAGTAAAGCAACAGGAATAAAGACTGATATTTAGTGATGCATAAAGACATCCAAAAAATATGGTCGTTAACACTTTATGTCTAAGAATTATATATCCTTACAAACAGTGTTCTCTTTAAAATAAAAAAAATACATGCACATGTGTTCTAGAGAATGTAAAAATATTTTCATGGTTTTCTTCTCTAGGAAACTGATACTTTATGAGAAAGACTTTTATTGCATTTTTTATGCTCCTGATAATTTTTCACTATATCCATAGAATAATTGGCAATTTAATAAACTATTACAAACAAACAGAAAGGATTGCTTATCATTCAATTTAATGGGTAGTAAGATATTTCGGTACTATAAGTTTTTGGAGTTTCATATCCAAAATAATGTCACTTCCATCAAAATTCTATATCAGCAAAGTAGATATACTAGATATTTGTTGTCCTTTGGTATATAACATTGTATCCCATTATTAAATGTTCATATTTTCCTGTTTTGAAACTAATCTTTATTTTATAACGTTTTAGAACAATACAATAATCTTTGTTTAACTTAGCAAAATATTTGGAATTATAAATTCTAAGAACTTCAGTATTCTATCCAGAAATTAAAATTATAAGCACAGCAGCATCTATTGAACTCTCCCACAGGACAAGATTAATTTCAATAATGCTTCTGCTTTGAACATCATCAGTATGTGTAAGATTAATCATGTTTTAGCTAGATGTATTGTTGGAATGTTTGATGCATATTAATGTCCTAACAGTTATGGTTATTTATCTTCATATTCAAAAGTTGTCACAATCTTAGCATTTTTAATGTGAAAATTCATAGCTCTACAAAGTATCCCATTATGCACAATGGAACCATTTTTTTTTATAATGACAAGTATCTTAAACTTATGTTTTTAACTCTTATGTAGCTATTTTAAAATATTTCACAAAATAAGAATTTTTTAAAAATCTGACATTTTTAATCTCTCATAATAGTACTTCAAGAAAGTTCTCATTAGTAGTACTAATTTTCTAAACAAAACCAGTTAATTTGTTCATGAAGAAAATAAAATACACTGAAGTTTTCAATAACTGAAGTTACTTTTAAAAACTGAAGTATAAAAGCCTTATCTTACCTAACCACATGTACATAAAAAATAGTTTTACTTTAATTTCTCTACCTTTTTGATCTCTTCCATTCCTTCTATTTTATTTATCATCTAATACTTAAATATTCACACTTAGATTTCCAAACCAGACAGTAATTTTGAACCTAAAAATCTATGTTTCTCTTACCTACTTGAAATATCCAGATGAATCTCTAATTGAAGGTCATGAATGTCTCAAACAAATATGCCCAAGTAAGAACTTACCTCTCCCTCAACTATCACTACTTTCTTTTAATATTTTTGATGCTAGTCAAGGTCATAAGTCTACAGTATTTTTATTCAGATTATAAATCTAAGGATGTATTCCAATGACTTTATCTCCTATAAACATCATGTAAATTACAAATTCACTATTTGCCTTGCTAACTGCTAACATCTTAATGAGATTGAATCTTTCTTTGCCTGTGCCAAAGAAATATTCTCCCACAAGTTCACCCATACCAATTCTTAGTTTTATCCTTTCACTCAGAGAAATGTTTCAAAAACTATATCACTAGTCTTTCAACCTCAATATTTAAGTTTTAATAGTGCATGCCATTTTGCTTTTAGAAAATATTTCAAAAGCATTGGGGAAAGATACAGACCAAATTACATCGTTATATTGTGTGCACATACAAATCGAAACAATAAATCCCATTATCATTTAAATCCCATTATTATGTATAATGGTAATGCACCAATAAAACCATGGATAAAAAAATTTAAAAAGAAAATATCCCAAATCTTTATGTACCCTAAAGAAATGTGAGAGAAATTGTCAGGTCCTTGTTCAACTTTACAGCCATTCCTATGCTTTTATTTTTATTTATTTATTTATTTATTGGTACTGGCATACTCCTTCTCTCAGTTCTTGATTCTGAACTGGGCACAATAATTTAGTAGCTCTTTTATAATATTTTCACTTTCCTGTTTCTCAAATTAATGCAAACTAAAACACCCTGTTTCATATCATTCTAATTTTGTCCCTCTCAAACTCCATTCTCCCTATCAATATTTCAGCCCTCTTCCACATTACTAAAGTCATTTATTTTTGCTCTATTCTTCCACTTCAATGTTAATATCAAATCAGTCACAAAGATTCGTTTTTATTTCATCAAGTCTTCATTCAAAATATCATTAATATCTTGCAACTCATTTCACTCTCAGGATTATAATTGTCATCAAAATTCCCATCACATTCCCATCACAATCATGTTATCATCCTCTGTCATTTCTCAATATTCCATTAATGCATGACATTCCAGATGCTAGTAACTCAGTAGTGAATAACATGGACCTAAAGTTCATAGTCAAAATAAAGAGATGAACAAGTAGATGAATAACTAGACAATGGTAAACAAAACAAAAGAAATGGACAATTATATGTCATTCTGAGACACATCAAAATTGTAATTCATAGACAACCTTATGTAATTTCTCACCATTTTAAGTATTTTTAGCTCCCTTAGTGCTCTCTCTATATCCATCTATTCCCTGTGCAAATGGTTTACCTGCATTACCTTATTGAATTATTTTCTGGAACATTATTTGGTGGTTATTGCCTTAATTTTGTAGATGAGAAAAACAAAATTTAAGAGATAGATGATTTTCAAATATTCTAAACCAAAAAATAAAAATAAAAAATAAAGCAAGTGATATTTGGAAGATCTTTGTAGGTATTGATTTAGATCATTTCATTGGCCTATCACAGCAAGACTACCAATCAAATCAAAAGAGAAAAGATTGCCTGTGCCCTCCATAATCCTGAGAGTAACTAGATTCTTTCCCACATTCTTCACAAAGACATCAATATCCTTCCCAGTGGTAACTACCACCTTGACTTCTAATACTATATAGTTTATCTTTGCTTGTTTTTTACTTCATATGAATAAAATATACAGGACATAAAAAGAAAGAAAGAAAGAAAGAAAGAAAGAAAGAAAGAAAGAAAGGAAGGAAGGAAGGAAGGAAGGAAGGAAGGAAGGAAGGAAGGAAGGAAGAAAGAAAGAAAGAAATAGATATTTGGAAGATCTTTGTAGGCATCGATTTAGATCATTTCATTGTCCTATCACAGCGAGAAGCCTTCCAACTCCTAGTTAATGTCATTGCTTATCTGTATTTATTTTATATTTTATTCAAGTATGAATAATATTAAAATTATGAACCATTTAAATTCATGCTTGATTTGTATTTCCAAGAGTTATTCACTATTGTTTAGATGGGAGTGAGGGTTAAGAGCGACAGACAGAAAGACAGAAAAATACAGAGATTTAGGCACTGGTTTCTCTTTATACTAGTTTACTACTACCCATAATACAAGATGGAGATGAGAAGAATAAAAGGACTCAAAATTATAATTTCTTGATATGAAAATATTAAAGATAGCTTACAAAGTAATTTTTGCTGTAATTTTTTATGAAGATGTTTATGCTAAGGCATTCTAAAAGTATTTCTGAAAATGAAACAATGTAGTATGAGAAAAACTACCAAGTGGACTAAATAATGTAATTTTAAAAATAAGCACAAGAATATGAGCAGGTATTGAGAAATTGTGCTTTATATGTATGATAAGAATTGTAATGCATTCCACTGTTATATATATATATATATAGATAGATAAATAGATAGATAGATAGATACAAAAAATTACAGGGAAAGAAAGTACAACTACTAATCAATAACTCATCACAAGTCATGCAATAGAATGTGTTCCCCTCTCTTAGCCTCCACTCAGAAATGCACTCTCAGGTTTTCATTATGGGTCCAGGAATGTCAAGAATTGTTTGATAAAGTGTAAGAAAGATCCTAAGTACATGTTATTTCTTGTAGTTAACATGGTTTGGGTTTCAATTTTTCATCACATTTCTGAAATAGCTCTTCAAAAGAAGATTTATGTTAAATGAGGAAACTTATTAACTACTATTCCTGAATGAAAATTATAAAAAAACTTTTGTATTAATTTATACTTCAAAATATAGCGCATAAGAAATGTGGAAGACTTTTTTAAAAAATAAAAGGATCAACATGTTAGAAAAGAATAAAATGCATAAACTGGATTTTAGAAAACATTAAATGTTAGAAATACATACTCACTTATCTTTAAAACTGAAGAAAAAAAATGTTTAACAAAAATTTTTAATGTGAATTATGGGACCTAATTATAACCATACCTTGAAAATTATACTTTTTCAAAAGTTTATTCTTAATATTTTTCATATAGGCTACTTTTATATCAGATATCATTTTTTCTTGTTATTTAATTTTGTTATTAAAACAGAACGTATGACTCAATCTCTCTCACTCAATCTCTTCCTATATCCTTTTTGCTTTCAAGACATGTAGAATAGAACATTTGAAGTTGTTTCCTTCATCTGACCTTTCAATCTGCCCTAACAGTATACATTTGTGTTTTAGGCCACTGTTGTTTCCCCTAGATAAGGCTCCTTAATAGGTTATGCAGTGCATGTTAGTTATATGTGTGGTACAAAAGCACACTATGTCCCACCCCACCCCCCTTTTTTCATTATTTTTCTGTCTTGATATAAGAAATTTAATCTATCCACAATTTTTATTTCAGATACCATTAGAAAACTTTTTATAATGCCTGTAATTAAAAAGAAATCTGAAAATTAACATAAAAAGGTCCAAGAAACAATGTTTAGAAAAGAGTAATTGGCATTTTGGATTATATAGACCATTATCTTCTTGCTATATTTTTAAAAGAAGACATGTGGACATATTTTAACACGGTTAATTCTATTTTTAAAATTATGACAATTTAATTTACAAAAGAAATAGAAGAGTGAATTGTCATATATTTCTGCTTAAAATTACTAAATTTAGTAGTTGACACAACATTAATTCATTTTTGGAAAAGTAATGAATGATAAAAGATTGCTCAGAATTATATAGAATATGGCTTTGAGTATGTGTTCTGAAAATGCACCTGAATTATTGGACATAGATGTAACTTTGTCATAAAAATGTATTCTCTCCAGAATAATCTATTCTAAGTTTGAGTGCATCACTGATAATCATTCTTAATAATGGTAATAAATCATTTTTGATTGTTGTTTCTCTGCCAAGCATCAAGTTAAGTGCCTTATAGTTATTATCTCAACAAACTCATTAACTAAATTTGTTATTTGGATTTTGTTAATATTCACATTTTTAAGATGAACGATAAAAACTCTTTACTAACCTAAAGTTGTGTAACATGTAATATATACAGAAAGTATTTAAAATCTGCTCTATTACTAAAATTTATGTGTTCAGTACACTATTAAATTCTATTAAAGAAGTCACTTTTGACTTTCAGAACTATTGTAAATATTATAACTGAAATTAAATTGTGAACAGTTAATGAGTAGATAGATAATTAGTTATAGAGTAGGTAGAAAATTAAAGGAACACGATTAACGATAAAACAATGTAATTATTTAAAATATAAGAATTTTCCTCTAATGACATCATGCATTTTAAAAATGTCAGTATGCCTTAAAACATATTGATGCAGATTGTGAAATTCAATAGAGTATTTTTCTAGAATATTATGATTAGAAATTAGATATTTAAAAAAATTCAGGCCATATTTTATCATTCTATATAGAATTCTTTTTGACCTATATTAAGCCTCAGAGAGTCCCATGACTAGCATCACAATATTATGACATCATCTTTTTCAGTTACAGTACTACCATTATCAATATGACTCCAAAACTGAGTAAACAGACTCAAAAAACGAATGTGAAATAAGTAAGAGTATTCTGCTGAGAAAGAAAAGTGCCCGTGCCAGAACCTTGAGGAAACATTCCAAAAATAACCAGATTGAGGATGAGGCACTGACCAAGGTTCATTGCTACTAAGAGTCAAAGTTTATAACAAAGTGTGTATTACTCTGAAATCCCAAATTCAAGATGTTTTACTCTATTAAAGTACACTTTTGGAAGGCTTTAAAAAATTCTGTGTTTTGACTGTAATGAAAACAATGGATATTTGAAAAAAACTAATGCAGGAAGCAATTTCCTTGAGTACTATGGAAACTATCATTACCTAATTTTATTAATTCTGCATTAAAATAGTTCAGAGTATTATGCATCAATCATTTTGGTTAAAAATGTTGATTAATGAAGCTGGACACAGGGGCATACACCTGTAATGCCAGTAGCTCTGGAGATTTTTGCAGGAGGATCAAGAGTTCAAAGCCAGTTTCAGTAAAAGCAAGGTGATAAGCAACTCAATGAGACCCTGTCTCTAAACCAAAGTACAAAATAGGATTGGGAATGTGGCTCAGTGGTCATGTTCAATCCCCAGTAACCCCTCCAAAAAAGAAAAAAAAATGTCGATTAACAAGAAGTCAGAATATTTTAAGTATCTGTACAAAACACATAGTTAGTGCTTCTTTGCCAAGCATATTTTCATTAATTATTCAGTCCTAAGGATGGAATAATCCTAAAATAACATGACAGTTATTAATATCTGTTTCAGTCATATTTTTTCTATAGATTTTAAAGAAGTTGCTTTTCTTTTAAACCAAGGATATTTGAAAACATATATTAATTAAATTTTAATTGATTCCCATGTCAACACTTGTCATTCTTTTTATTGGTGAATTATAAATATATATTACAATGGGATTCATTATGCCATATGTATACATGCACTAATATAATTTTATTAATTTTATGCCCCTATACTTTCTGTCTTCCCTACTTCTGATAAACTTGCTCTGCTTCACTGATGTCCCTTTAATTATTATTTTATTATTATTTTACTTACTGTATTATAATATCCAAGTAAAAATATATTATGTGAACTTTGTTACAATATATATTCTAAAACAAGATGATAATACTGTGATGAAAGGTGACAATACTCACCTTTTCATAGGCTATGTTTGACTTATTGATTTTTCTGTTTTCCTTGCTTATATTATTTTCGGTAGCATATCAAAAGAAAATGCAGTAATCAAGATATAAAATACTAAGAAGATTATACACACAAACATATATATTTTACATTTATATAATAATATGCTGTACAATCTTGCTGACATGTATAATTTTTTTTGTGTGTGGGTATATATATACATATGTTTGTTTATATCCTCCTTGTATAGACATGAATGCTGCTCAATTTAAGATGGCATTATATATTCATAATCATTTTATAACTGGACAATATCAGAGCTTGAAAAACACATTTAATGCAAAGATCCTGCCAACATCATAGTTTGAAGACACAGTACACTTTAGTGCATTGATCATTTACCTTCATAATCACATGGCTGGCTTGGAGCTATGGTTTCCAGAGCTCAGCATTATGAGAGAATATTATATTGAATATCAATAGACCAGCAAAACAATCATGCTCAAAATTTGAAATATGATTTCTACTGAATGTGTATCACTTCTGCACTATTATGAAGTGGAAAACTTGTAAGTCAAACAGTCATACATGCATTTATGTGTAAATATATATATATATATATATATATATATATATGTATAAATAATGTAAAAATATGCAATTTGTTCTAATAAATAAATATATGTTCATTACTTACATTACTTTACAAATAATTATGTCAAGAATTCATTTAAAATTTATATGGAACCAAATTATTTGTGATTATGTTTAACATAATTTTAGTCTCATGAATGCTTGCTTTATTTAATTTAGTTGAAGTAAATGAACATTGATATAAGTGATATTGTGTTGTATATATATGTCTATTTCTTAACAGTTATAGCAATTGGTTGAAAGTTTATGCTAATACAAAAGATATTTGAATCACTATGAAATTCTTTATAATTTCTGTTATTTAAGCAAGATCTAAGCCAGTTTTTTTTTCCTTTTCTAAAGCATACTTGGTACATTTGTCAATAGTTATTATAACTTACATTTCGATAATTTTACTTGGGATTCCAGTTTGTTTTTAATTCAGATAAGTAATTTTGTTCATTCTTGTACATATAAAATCTACATAAGCACTTATCATGCACATTTTGTATTGCCATATTGTTACATTTATCTTTAAAGTAACTTTTGCCCATCTAACATATTGGTTCGACGGAAGCAATATAAAATGTCACATCATATTTTGTGTGGTGGTCACAGTGTATGCACATATATACCCATGAAAATTATCAGATGTCTAGTTATAAAATAATAAAACATGACCAAGTTTCAGAAGATAGAAACCCAGAGGAGAAATCTAGTCTATTTTTCCCAGGAAACATTTGCTAATTATGGATGAGCCAGCTGAAAGGCTAAAAATGGATATAATATTGTAATGTATAAACCATGTAAAGTGGAGAACATAAAATTGTAAAAGTGGAGTATAGATGAGGGTCAAATCAGATTTCAGCATAGCTTTGAATCATCTTAGTACAAGAAAAAAGGATAACATAATTTTAGATTAATATTTCCCATGGAACTTGACAAAGGAAGATATTCATAGTGCCCAAATATTTGTACAAACAATAGAATAAGAAAAATAAGGATATTGATATGGGATATGTAAAAATAATCTGCAGAAAAATATAACAAATAGGCCCTACAAATATTAGTATTAACAGGTAGATTTCATAATAGCAATGCTTACTACTTCAAGGATATTAAATTCATGTTGAGAAGATTAGCAGAGACCTATATATAAAAATATACACATAGAGGTACAAAACAAATAAAATACAATAATTGATAGAATAAATAAATAAATACAAAGTTTTAGTAACAGTTGAGACATAGTTTCCCCAAATTAAGCTGTACTGATTATACAAAAATTTCCCTTTCTCCCACTTTCCAGTAACAATCATTGTACATTTTGTCCCTATGACTTGGACCAGTTCTCATGTAAATTGAATTATACAATACTTGTTCTTTTGCAACTGGCTTATTTCACTTAGCATGAGGTCTTCAAAGTTCAATCTTTTTGTGCCATGTGTCAAAACATCTTTCCTCTTTGAAGTTGAATGATGTTTTCATTGCCTGCCTATTGCACATTTTGTTTTTCCACTTACCTATCACTGCACACTTTATTCAGTTCCACCTTTTGGCTACTGTGATTAATGCTGCTGCACCTGAGTCCGTTTTCATTTTATTAATGGAAGATTTTGTATTCTGTGAAATTCACACTGACAGACAATAACTGTATATATAATTCAAATTGGTAAATGAAAAAATAGCAAATAACGTTGGCTTGAAGAAACTATTTTTATTCTTAAGACCAGATAGGTTTTAAAACTTTTTTATAATTATTAATGCTTAAATCCACTCACAAAATAATATTTCCATTGCTTTGAAATGATTTTTTTCATTTTACTTTATGAGCACGCCTTATTAACATATTCATCTTAACATTGCTTAACATAATAATTAACTAAGAAACATGCAATTCAAAAACAGTGTTCTTGACTGTTCTTCCATATTAGCTTATTTAGATTTTAGATATCACCTTGTTCAGGAACAAGTTGTTCCCCGTGTGTGAGAACTGGACCCAAGAAACTTTAAAGGAGGAATGTATAAATTGACTAATACAAAGTGACTTTATCCAAATCAGAAAGTACCTGGTTTATCTTAAACTAACGCCACAGTAATGCAGGTTCCTGCACAACCGTCTTGATTGTAAAACTCCACATACCATTCTAATTGGCTTGAATTTTTATATTATACGGGGAAATTAACCAGGGTTACTATGGAATAATCATGGCAGTTAGAACTCAGGATGGTTGCAGTTATATCAGACTGAATCTATACATAGCTCAGAGTACCATTATGTCCACAAGTACATCTGAACTAATTGCTTCAGATGTGAAAGAAATATCTAGTTTAGGACTGAGATTGAGATGTTTTTCACTCTACACCAGCTCAGATGATAGATAAAATAAATGAGACATAATTTCTTAGCCAGCTCCTTCTGGCTATGGCATATTTAAACACTTTTTGTGAAAAGAGCTCTTATGATCTCTAGAAAAATCTTACTCAACATTATGTTAAAAATATAAAGAAAATACATTGTTTTCACATAAACTATTATAACACATTTTCTTAGTACTTGCGATGGAGTTCAATTCTATTTCATACACTTGCAAAAATAAATTACATTCATTTATGATCATTTCCATGTAAAGTTTAAAAATATATTATAAATTAACACATGATCTTTGTTAGGATTATATTGAATTTATAAATCAATTTGAGGAAATTGAAATTCTTTATATAGAAGTTCCAAATTAGAAGAGAACTTGACTCTGGAAGAATATCTGTTAATGACTAGAACATATTGAATTATCACAACTGGGCCATACTACTGGCATCTAGAGGGATGCAGGACAAGAGTTCCATCAAACATCTTCTTATCTACAAAACAGCTCCCCTACCCAACAAAAAAATATTCAACTGAAATATCCATCCTCTCCAGGGTTCAGAAATCCTGCTCTACATTGTTTAGTTTTCAATTTATGAGCATCTCATATTTGTACATTTATATAGAGCATTTATCATTTTCTAAGCAGTGCTTGTATTTTCCATTATGAAGTCTGTGCACATTTTTTGTTACATATATTCCTAGGAATATGATAACATTTTAAAGATCATTATAAAGTATGCTTTTATTCCATTTTTCAGTTGCACTTTTCAAGTATAGATGTACTTGAATTTGTTCAAAAATTTCATTTCTGTGGTTTTACTAACTCCAAAATGCTCCGATTCCAGAAATAAAAGATTCACAAGTTTTATATTGCACACTGTTCTGAGCAGCATGGTGGAATCCTGCACCATCTCTGACTCCTGCCAGAATGCAAATCACCCCTCTGCCCGGTGCATCCATGCTCAATCTACAGCCATCCCTGAGCCTCTTACTAGCCTTCTCTGTTGTCAGATCCTCTGTTGTTCTATCACAATGCTTGTGTTCAAGCTACTTGCATCTTAATTAATAATAACCCCAAATATCAAAACCAATGATGCTTATGACTTTCTTAGCATTCATGGTTATAATTATTAATTTTTATTTGCTTATTGCTTTTAATCTCTTACTATAAATTGTAAACTAAAGTATCCTAGGTGTGTTTGCTTAGGGAAAAGATATATAGTGTATATAAGATTCAGAGATATTTGTAATTTCAAATATCCACTGGATTTTTAAAAACATATCCCTCAAGAATAAGAAGGAGGAAAAGGATAAGAGAGGACTACTCTTTATAGAAATAAAACTGATTTATTTATATTAATTTCTTATCCATTATCTTGATAGGCTCATTGATTATTTTATATTGTGTTTTTGTAGGTTGTTTTGAATTTTCTCCATACATGATCATATCATCTGTGACTGGTGACAGATTTATTTTTCTCTTTTTGAATACTTATACCCATTCTTTCCTATATTTCCTTTCATTCTAGTTTTTGGATGGTTACAGTGATCTTCCCTATTTCTGATTTTATGTATAAAATTGTCTATAATTCAATATGTGTAAGATGTCTGCTCTAGAGCTTTGCTGATGTTCTTAATATATTAATAAAATTATATCTTACTTTTAAATATTTTATTATCATAATTTTATAAAATCTTGCATATGATTCTTATAACATTTTTTTCTTTGTCTAGGTGGCAAAATAAAGTTGAAAGTTAGAAATAAAAACAAAAATATTCACTCCTGGAATACTCTTTATTTTATTGGAATTTTATACTTTATCTGATTCATGATATTAAAAAATGATCTATAAAATTCTTTGCTTTTAATGTCCCTGTTAAGCTTTAATACCAAGATCATTTTGCTCATATGTCTTCAGGAATTTTTCCTCTTTTTTTTTTTTTTTGTTTGAAGGAGTTTATATGAGATACCCTTTACTTCATATTTAGTAAGACTAGGACTGGGGGCATAGAGTTATGGTAAAGTGCAAAATTAATGTGAATGGGGCTTTGGATTTGATCCCCAGCATTATAAAGAAAAAAAGTTTAAAATGGAAGAGATACTATACATGGTTTACTTATGTAAAACTTGATGTTAGATGAACTCCTAAAAATAATCTAGATTGAAAACATAATTTCACATACATTTTTTTCTTATTTTCTATAAAAGAGCAATCTTAATATTATATAACATACATTTATATATTTTTTTGTAAAATTCCAATTCGACTTCTTATAGCAGTAAAGCTTTCAGCATAAATATTTTTCAATCATTATTACTAGTTAGAGCTATAACATTCACAGTTATATTTAGATTTTCTAAAGGATTGAACTGAGGGAGATGATCACATATGTTCTACTTAGTCTGTGGCCTGACTGTCACAATTTGGAACAATGTATTTAATGCTATGAGGTGTTCCCACAAAGCTCCTGTGAATGCAAAAATATTCAGAGGTGAAATGATGAGATGATGAGAGCTGTAACCTAATCAGTACAACCTAGTTTGAATGGACAGACTAGGTGGGAACTGTATATATGTGGGGCAGGGCAGGAGGAGGTGAGTTACTTAGAGCATCTTCTCTGTGCTTTGTTTCCTTCCCACCCTCTGCTTCCTGACTCTGCCTGAGGTGAACAGCTTTCCTCTGAAGTGCTGTCTCATCTTGGGGCCAGAGCAATGGGGAAGAATGTCTGTTGTCTTAGATCTCTGAAAGGATGAGTCTTCAAAGAACTTTGTTCTTGTCAGTTGTTTTGGTCATAGCAGTGAAAAAGCAAACTAAAACAACCAGATTATTAAAATAGTTTAATAAGGAGATTTCTTCTAGCACATTGAATAAAAATATGATTAGATCACTTTGTCCCATAACTGTTGAATTTTACACTTATAATTTTCTTCCAAGTCATTATATTAATTTATTCTTATGTTTAGGGGAGAAAAGGTATAATGAATAGTCAATTTTCTTTGTAAGCTATGCCTTCCTTTATATATTAATTTAAATCTGAAAGTAAAATTTTAGATATTTTTTTTCCATTCTTAGAAAAAATTAAAAGAAGAAAAATGTAGGAGACTCAGGATGAATGTTAAATATAAACAGTTCACATAGTTTCTTAATACATTTTTGCCTCAAATTGTATGAAGATGTGCAATATCTTTATTGTCACACAAATGGACCATTTTCTTATATGGAGCAAAATCATAGCATTGATTTATTGTTAGTGTAAATAACAATTTATCTTGATTACTGCATACCTCTTGATGTAGTACAACTTATTTTTTCATATTTCCTTGTTTGAAGTGTAAGTTGTAACATTTTTATCGGAGTAGGTATGTCTCAGATAAAAGTAAAGTGTAGTTTTGCTTTTTGTCATGACCTCGTCATTTGAGAAAGCATTCCATTTTAATGACATATAATTTAAAATGCCTGTAGGAGTGAGTTGAATTTACTAAGATATTTTTTAAGAGTAATTACTTACCAGAGGTTGTCAGAGCACTTATACAGTATCAACCTTCTTCAGGGCAGATATTTGAGACTACTTGAAATGAATTAACACTTCCACCATTAATGTTTGATAGAAGACCATAGTGAAAAAGATGGATGCTTATATAATTGACATCCTTAACATTTAGAGCTGAATACTTAAATGCCAGAAACATAATTCTGAATAAAATGTCAGGACCTAACTCAATAATATTTTATGATGTAATAGGACAGGAATGAACAAAAGTCAGTTTACATTATTAATGAAATTATTTAAAATAGGCTTAATTGCCTCAATATATCATTAAGAAGATTTTATATATATTTTTGTTTCTGACAAACACTGGTCTTAGTTTTTTGACTTCTGCCATTCCTGAGGTGCCAAATATCCTTTACCTTATTACAAAGTACATTTATGGAAATGTAATTTGTAAATGTACTTGATCAGCTGAACACTTTAATTCATTATAATTGATACAGTATCCGATTTTCTTTCATTCTTGATATTTTCAGTCTGGATAAAAAATATTTTCTAAGTAAATTATATGCTTAATAATGTTAACTTACATTAGTAGATCTGGAAGAGGTATACAACAATGAACAGATATTGGAAATAGCATCCACTTAAAATTATTAAGAAAACCTAACCATTAATTAGCATAGTAGAGAAATAACTGAAAGATTGATTGTTAATTTTATTTATCCATATGACTGAATAACCTTTGCTAATGATTCTATAAAATTGAGGACTAAAATTTCCAAGAATAATTAACCTCATCTTTAGTGTTAAAGTGGTGCTTTGGGAATTCTGCAAATCTCTATTGAAGGAGGTTACTGCAGAAGATTTTTTATTAAGTCTGTATTCATCATGTAGTCAGAATTGTGTAATACTTGAGGCAGATTAAGGTTCAGTTAGTTAGTTTACAAAGCCATAAATTCTGACACTATCACCATAACTATCTCTATAGAAAGAAAATAAGCTGTGGAATGGTTCAAACCTGTGTTTAGCCATGTCTATCCAAGTAGGGAAGATTCTTGAAAAGGGTTTCTTAAAAAGATAATGAATCATGCCTCACTTCAGATAATAGGGGAAAGGTCTATCAATATCAAGCATGAAAATCTGAGAATATAGTATAAGAAACCAGAGGTTTCTGAGAATATATAGAAGAAACAAGATTTCAACTGGCATTGCCTTTTTCTAAATATAGTTGTCTTTTTCCTGACAGTTGACCAATCAACTCAGAGTCAGTGTTACCTTTCATTGGATTGTTATATTTTATGGTAATAACTCTGTGGCAATTTATTAGGAACTTACAGGGGCTCCAGAGATCAAGACTCTTGTCATAACTCTTTTATACCCACATTCCCCTATAAACCTATAGTGTAGTTTTATTGAGGCTAGAAGATAAATGATACTGCAATAGCTTGAATGTAGAAGGGCAAATATGGTTCTTAATGATACCAGTAAGCAAGCTATTAAAGATGTTTGCTGAAATGTAAAATAATGTTATTTTTACATTTTAATATTTTCTATTTTCACTATTTTCTATTTTCACTATTTTCTGGTTGTGTATAACATGCACTATTTTCTAGTTGCATATACTTCTAAAATCAGTTATAATTACATGTAGCAGTTATTAAGATATGATATTATATAATGTTTTGTTATTTTAAGTGAATTAGTAAGTGGCATTTGATTAGTTTCAGACTTATTTTTTAATATTATGAATTTTAAAAGATTTAACAACTATAAGTAATAGTTCTTTAGACTTTTAATAATTTCTAAGACTGTAAAGCATTATTAAAAGCAAATAGTTTGAGAATCACCCCTGCATCTTTGGAGAACCTCCCCCTCCCACCTTAGGATCTTCAAATAATAACATTATATGATGGATAACTTGAGTTTCTAAATCCTTTACATTTCTACAGAAAACCTACTCTGCAAATGACTTCTGTAATTCATGGTAAATTATTGAACTTAATTCCAATTATTCACCATAATTAATTATATAAGCTACTCTATTATAGTGCTTACAGATAGCTACTACTATGAACTGAATTTTGTCCTCCCAAATTCATAGATTGAAGTCCTAATCCAAATGTGAATACATTTGGAGATTTGGTCTATAAGAGCATTATTTAGGTCAAGTGGGTCAGAAGAGTAGAATTCAGATCTTAAAGGATAAGTTTCCATATAAAGTGAGACACCAAAGTGCTCTACTCTCTACACAAGTGCTCTTTTTCTCGGGACACGGAGAAAAAGTCATTCACAATTCAGTGAGGAAGAACTCATCAGAAACCAAACTCCTTTGGACTTTCTAGATTTTGGAATGGTGAGAAAATACATTTCTGTTGTTTAAGCTGCCCAGTTTATACTATTTTGTTATGATATTTTAACCAAACTAATAGTTTACCATAACCTCACAATGACAACACAATTAAGATGCTCTTTTGTCCCCTTTTCTGTACCCAAATTTAGAGAAAGGGAAGTGTTGTTCTACTTTTTGTGTCCTCAACACATACTATCTATGTTCTGGAACAATGTAACCATTCAAGTGTTTGATTCAGTAATAAGTGGCACTTAGGTCAGAAGTACATGCACCATTAGTCATCAGTTGTTCTAACTTCACACTGGCAGGTCAACCACACTGCCCCACTCTTAAAAGACATATCTGTCCATTTTATTTAGGTCTAATAGTCATCTACATGTAGAAATATTTTTGTACCTTTTAAATATAGAAGAAAGACATTACATTCAAAGCATTTTTTATGTGACTAAAATTTAGTCCTCAAAAATGCAATTTTTTTCAGTCTGTTGAGTCATACATATCGTTTATTTGCCTTATAAGAGTGATATGTTCACAAAAATATTAATAACTCTGAAAATGCCTATTATTTATAGAAACCATAATGAAATAGAGTTATTATTTCCAATATGATGTTTTATTTAAGTTGCTTAAGTAAATTTCATAATACAAAGGTCTTTTTTGATCCTTTCACATACCTTTGATAAAGTCTTAGCCATTAATTTAAACACGTTAATCACTTATCTTGGTTCTAAACACATAGCATTAGTGAATTTTATAATCATATGTCATAGTCAAATGTTATATTTTTGCATGATATATTTTATTCCCCTCTCTGTCTTATGTTTTAGCTGTTTTATTTATTTATTTGTTTGTTTGTTTATTTATTTATTTTTATTTAGTACCAGGGATTGAACCCAGGGACACTTAACCACTGAGCCACATTCTTGAACTTTTTTATATTATATTTTGAGACAGAGTCTCACCAAGTTGCTCAGGGTCTCACCATATTGCTAAACTTGACTTTGACTTTGTGATCCTCCTTCCTCATTCTCCTGATCTGCTGAGATTATAGGCCTGTGCCACCATGCCCAGCTTTTTAGCTGACTTTTGATATCAGAATAAAACTAGTAAAGAATGTAAAGGAAAAACCATACTTTACTACTGGTAATGATTTTTCCATTCAGTGCAAGTGCTCACTCTAATTTTTCTTCCTTGTACCTAAATCAAGTAAAATTATCTAGTATTGAGTCCTTAATTTAATTTTATGCATCTTTTCAGTCATTTTCTGATTAGAATAGTTTCCTGCTTATATGTCTGCTTTACATTAATTTTTTTAATTTGGAGAAAATCAGTCACAGTTATTCATCATGAAGTATTTAAAAATATTTGAAATGACACGTTCTTACATTTTGTGGGAGTTAAGTTCTTACATTTGAACACTATCAATAAGTATAATTTCAAGTTTCTTATTTATTTATTTTTTGTATAATTTATTGTAGGAAGGCACCCTAAATTAGACTAGAACATGTAATTTTATTGAAAGAATTGGTTTTCTTACCTCTTTACCTAGTTTTTCTTTAATGCATTTCAAAATATTTGGGGGGGGTGGGGAGGGGAGGTAGTACTGGGGATTGAACTCAGAGATACTCAGCCACATGCCCAGTCCTATCTTGTATTCATTTATAGACAAGGTTTCACTGAGTTGCTTAGTGCCTCCAAGTTGCTGAGGATGGTTTTGAACCCACAATCCTCCTGTCTCAGCCTCCCAAGCTGCAAGGATTACAGGTGTGTGACACTGTGCCCCACTGCAATATATTTTTAATATATTTTTCTATATCCCTAGAGATATAACTTGATATCTCTTTCCAAGCCATTTAGTAAATTATTAATTCAAATATACAATTTATCTCTCATATTAATCTTCCTAGATAATAATGTTTACTATTCATAATACTATGGTACAAATTATTTATAATTTACTATGATCACTTATGTTTTATAAGAAAAATGCATTTATTATACAGTATTTACTCTTTTGATCTCTGTGGAATGGGAGAAATATACCACAACTAATTGTCATGAAAATTGATTTATGTATTGTTATATCGTAGCTTTGAGATAAAAATAAATATGATGTACCAATAATACTCCCATTTCTATTCATCTAATGTGGAAAATTTTAATAAAGAAAGAAACCCTAGTATAGCCAATTATTTACTTGGAATATATATATATATATATATATATATATATATATATATATATATATATATATATATATATATATTTTGCTGCTACAAAATAATTTTGTCCACAATATAACAAATCATTGATTGGTACCATTGTAAATTATATTCCTGTAGTAAAACAGAAGCTTCCACAGCAGTAAAGATCATCTCAAAAGTAAAAGGAAACACACACACACACACACACACACACACACACACTCACACAAACTGCTAAATTCACAGAAACCTAAGAAAATCCCAAATTAAACTTATTATCATGTAAATGTCTCCTTAGGTATTTATGGTACATCTAAGAAAATGTGTATTATTTGGAAAAATTATTTTTCTATATTGAACTACTAAATAGTTTTTGATATGCTTGACAATATATTTGTTTTACTCATAATTTCTAATGTATATTCATATGAAGCACTCCTAAGACTCTTCCTTGAAAAATTGTAAATGGTTACTATATAGTAACAGTCTTTATTTTGGCATATTTTTTTAAAAAATATTTCAATTATCTACAAAGTATGCAAAGGGGGGGAGGGGTCAATTAGATTCATTAAGGCTAAAAATTGAAACAAGAACACATCTAGTGTTCCAAAATTTTCCTTACTGGACAGTATTTTATTTATTATTTTGATTATATTTTATGGGAAGTTTCAATTTATTTTTAGGTTTTTATGGAAAACCAGGAACCACATAAGCAGAATACAAAAACTATGATTCTTTTGATCCAAGTTCTACATACTATAGATATTATTACATGCTATTTTTATTTATTTCATTAATTCAAAATCCCATAAATGAGAATATATCTTAGTGATGATTAAAAAGAAATAAGCAATCTCATTTTAATTACATTTTCATGCATTTTGTAAACTCTCAAAATAGTGGAGACAACCTAATGATTTTTAAATCTTTATATAGAACAACATTTAGTTTTTATAGCAATAATAGAAACATGAGAATCTTAGTAACACTACTCACTATAGTCAAAACATAACCTAAATTTTCAAAGACTGAGGAATAGATAAAGAAAATGTGGAACATATACATAATAAAATAGTAATTAATCATTTAAAAAGAGTGAAGTCCTGTCATATATGACAACATGGATGAAGCTGGACAAAACTCAGTTAAGTAAAACAAGTAGGACATAGATGGAAATGAATTGCTCGATCTCACTTACATATGGAATCATAAAAACTTGATTAAAACTTTAAACTAAAATGTTATTTACCAGAAGCTGAAGAAATTATCAGGGAGACAGGAGCCAAAAAGGTTGGCCAGCAGGCCCCAATAATTGTTAGATAGGAACCTGAAGTTCTGGTGTACTATTGTATAGAAGGGTGACTCTAGATGACAATTACATAATGTATAATTTTAAAAGCTGGAAGAAAAGATTTTGAAAGTTTTTACCATAAAGAATTGATAAATGGGGCTGGGGTTGTGGCTCAGTGGCAGAAAGCTTGCCTAGCATGTGTGAGACACTGGGTTTGATTCTCAGCACCACATATAAATTAATAAAGTCCATTGACAACTAAAAAAATATTTAAAAAAAGAATTGATAAATGTTTGAGAACACATGTTTCCCCTGACTTAAAAAGTATACATGATGCTTGCATTAATTCATCTTATGCTACTGTGTTGATATATATAGTCTTATAGTTTTATATACCAATTAAAATAAGTTTAAAAGTTTAAAGAAATATAAATAAAATGGGAAACAGGAATATTAGTGATTTTTCATTATTGTTTCTTGAATGCTGCTTAAAAAAAACTAATTTAAAATCTGGGATGATCATACAACATTATCTTTCCCCAATATTATGATACTCCAGGAAAAAGGGGATTGATTCCTAGCTAAGGTACCAGGCTATTCATAGTGAGACTCATATTATTGTTGGCCTAAGCAAATGATTTGCATATTATTTTATCAAGAGAGCATTTTTTTGCTGCCTAACACTAAATATAATATTTGGGAAATATTAATTATGAGAAATATAGAAAACAAAATATTGTAATTAAATTAATGAAATGAAGTTTCTTAGCCAAGATTAGCTAAATGTAGATTTCTTTCTTTTTTTTTTTAAATCACATCTTTAACCAGAAGCTCCTAATTTTTTTTTATCTAGTTGTAGATGGACACAATGCTTTTATTTATTTTTTTATGTGGTGCTGAGGATCCAACCCAGTGCCTCACACAAGCAAGGCACGCGCTCTACCACTGAGCCACAACCCCAGTCCTAAATGTAGATTTCTAAGAAAATCAAGTTGAGATTTTAAGAAGAATTTTGGTAATGTAAATATAAAGATCAGTTTATCAATGACAATTAGAAATACAGACATAGAAATTTGGCATATATATGTATTTTAAAGGCATGTATCTAGAATAAATCTAAATAAAAAGCCCACAATCTTGAATTGTCTATGCTTTGGTTATAAAGAAATGGCAATTGTGTTAAAAATATGAAAATGTAAATAAAGGCCCATATTTTTTACTTTCTTGATATATGGGGATTATACAAACTTTATACCCTATAAGAAGAAAATAATTTTCTGAATAGAAAATAAATTAGAAGAGATAATTCGGGGAAAAAAAATATAACCAGTGTAAGACAGTACCAAAAGTCCAACACTGAGCTGAGAAATTGAAACAACTATTCTTAATGACATTCCAGATATTAACAACTTTAAATTTGAATTTTAGCTCATATTTTTATGATTGATATTTACTCAATTGCCTGATGATTTTGTATATGTTATCCTAAAGCAACATAGTTGTTAGAGCTATTAGATATATTAGGAAATATGATTCAATTTAATGATAGGGGTGCAAAGAAAATGAATATAAATGTCATTAGATATTGGTCTGTGTTATGCCCACTTCATGTCACATACTTTTTGCCATATAAAAGGAAGAAACAGTATTTTCAAAAATAATAAAGTTTAAGGGTACAGAAGTATATGTAATTTTAAAATATTGTATAACTTATAAGCAAACCACATTAAATAATATTAAGAAGCACATATATCAGAATTTACAAATAACTTGTTAAATATGCAAATCACTTTCTACTTTTTTTGTTTAAAATTTACATTTTAACATGCATAGATTCATCTTATATGTAGTATTTTCCTTTAAATATGTGATTTGTTTTCTCTTTTTATCAGTAAAAAATTAAAAAAAGGTTTTCAGTTTCTCATGACAGTATCTCAAGTCAATATTATACTATCAAATTGAAATACCAGGATACTTGAACTCTTTCTTATACTATTGAAAATTTTAAAAAAAAACAGTTTAATATGAAAATAATTGCAAAATCATGTATATCTAATATACTATAGAAAATACATGGAGAAGATCATGAAAGGAGAAATTTCTTTTGACTAGAAATAACAGAGAAGTACATAGGAAAGAAATGACCTTTTTAAGTCCTGGGAAAAGCTGGGTCAGTTCTTATTAATACTTGTGAAAGATAAAGCAGTTTAATGATAATTGAATACCTAATCAATAGCCAGTAAATGGCTTAATCCAATAAGGATTTGTAATTTAAATTTAATTTATTTCAGAAAATAATATAGATTGATATAGAAGCAAAAGTGATATGTCACCTCTCTAGTTACAATGCAAAAGGTTGACACAAATGAGCAGTAAAATTGTTAGCTAGTTTATCTTAACTTTCAGAAGCAAGTCTTAAAGAATATGAGATGCTATGGATGAGCATGAAATTGTGTAATGATGCTTTCATTGGGTTATAAGGAATATTAGGTTAGCTTCCAAATATTAACATTTTATATGTGTTACATAAGAGCTGATTTTACTTGGATGTTTATGCACATTAGGATATTTACATATTAGAATATATTTTGTTTCCTCCTGGAACTACCATATGTTAAATAAATATACCTGCTTTTCTCTCTCTTATTTCTAGTTGTGTGTTGACATTTGTCCCTTCTCAACTTTTCTCAGATGACTCTGATCAACTTCCTATATCATTCATTCTGGTATAGTTTCTCTCTTTGTGAGAAAGCAGCTGGTCTTTCTCCTTTACATTCACACTAAGGGTTGCTGATCAACACATTTAATGATGCATTTGACTTTATTTTCACAGCACAGTCTTTATGTGATTACTTTGGAGAGTGTTGACATCAGTGTAAGTAGCTAAAAAACTGAAAATAAATTAATCTGCTCTATTAATTATTTGGAATACTTTAGAGCTCTGATAAAACACTCAATGCCAGACTTTACTAAGATGAAAAATTTAGAAATATTCCTTTTACAAAAACAGAGAACATCTGAACAAAGTTATCATAGGATATTTGATGCAACATTCTCATGATCACTAATACTCCATTATGTATTTTGAATCTATAAAAGGCACATTATTTTTCTTTAAAGAACAACTTTGTACATAGGTCTTCTGTATTCTAGAACTGTAAATGCAAACATTTAAAGACTCTATTTAACTAGGTATAAATGTATCTTAATGATATAAAACTAGATTTAAAAATTACTCATTAGAAATTATTTCAAACCTATATTCTTTTACATAAATAATTATTTGATAAGATGAGCAAATGAATACAGATAAGGAAAGTCATATTGTTAGATTATAGAGTCATTTACAGATTAAAAATTTGAGAAGTTCAAGTGAGATTATATTTATATTTAATTGTTTTATTTTCCATGTGTTTGTTTATTATGGATTGAAACTTTGTTTCCTAAGTCTTCCTGTTAAAGCAAGTACAAAGGTCAGGGGGCTGAAGTTGGGGAAGATGAAAGCTGATTCAAAGCAAAAGAAATGTTACTATTTTCAGGACACACCCCCCCCCCTCACTTGGGTCCAAAGTCACCTCCCTCTGTGATATTGAAATGCTAATACTACAGAACCCTTCCCCTGGCTGCAACCTGTGGTCCAGGTGACCTGCTTCCAGGGAATTGTTCCGCTTAAGAACCTGTTAATGAATGCCTCCTGGACCCCTCCCTGCCTGCCTGGACCCCTGGGCAGCTTCATTCCCACCCTTGGCCCACCTTTTGGTCTTGAGTCAGTAGCAGGATGGGGGAAGAGAAATTCTAAAATGTATAAAAGGGGCAGGGAACCTCCTCTTCCTCAGATACCAGTTTTGAATACCAACCCCAGGTTCTCCTCTTCTTCTTGGTGTTGTATGTACTGATCAATATAATCAATAAGTCATAGATGTAGGTTATAGGTATAAGGAAATACAGAATCGATAATCAATAAGCAATAGACATAGGTTAAAGACTATAGGAATAAAGTAAGATAACAGATAAGTGATAGGAGGACATAAGTTCATCAGGAATAAGGCTTAGTAGAAAAATCATGTAACTGTAAAACATAAGATAAGTCATTGTATCTGTATAGTTATAGATAAATATAAGCAAGTAGGTTAATATAGATATAGATAATGTTAGATTAACATAGCAACTTGAACTTGTAGCCTTGCATAGAATAAAGGACATAGGGTTTTTAGATATTAATAAAATGATAGATAAAAATCTGTGTGTAGGCCATAAGATAACTGTAGTTTTAAATAGGCATCAAATAAGTTACTAGTAAAGCAGTTGCTCTGGTAGATACTCATCCCTCACTGGGATTACAGGAAGAGAGTCACTACAGTCATTTGAGTAAAAAGATGTGTGGATAGAAACTCCATCTTAGTTTCTTTGCTATAGTCCCTGTGAAGAGAGAACTGGATGATCCATTTCTAGGAAATAGAAACTAAAGCTGTTTTTTTATAAAAAGTTGTCTTTCTGTATTTTATACCCCACAAATTGTACCCTACTCAGGATGCAGCTACATCCTGGGTATAAATCCCCTTGTGGGTCTACATGACTTTGCCCTGCCCAAATTCCGGATATGACCTGTTTGAACCCAGGGTTGTGGGAAACTGAACTGCAAAGCTAATGCTTTTTTAAGCTTCTGTTTATTGCTTGCTTGCTGACTGGAAAACTCCTGTCCTTCCTAGAGCCCACAGGCCTCATATATTAATGTTTTAATTTCTGTGATTGGCTAGTTTACATGACGATAAGCAAGTCACGAGTAGTGCTTTTTGTCCTTATATTCTCCTGGAAGCTGCTGTCCTCCCACACAGCTAGAATCTCTACAATGGGTGACAGTCCCTGACCAGGTATATAAAGCTCTCTTTTAATTTGAAATTCAGACTTAGAGAGCTTTCTGGAGCAGCTCTCCAAAACACCAGAGAGCAGTGTGTTTCCATCTTTTACATAAAACTTGCTTTCTAGCTTGCCTCAGCATTTTTCAGGTGTTCAGTCTTCACAACTGGAGAAACAAAACTCAGCCCTCATTGATTCTCATCAGCAGCAGCAGCATGGGTTGCCTAAACAGTTTTCCTCTGCTGTGTTCTTCTGCCATCTTGTATTGTATCATCTCGGGTCCAGGCTATGAACTAACTGCAAGACTTTAAACAAGAGCCAAATATACTTGCTTCTTAGACATTGTTTTTGTCAGGTCCTTTTGTCACAACAGTGCCAAGTTGACTAAAACAGCTCTCATTAAAAAAAAAAAACCTTCAACTTCTAGTCTATCTCCTAAACATTATGCAAATGCCTTTTATTGTTAAAATCACAATTATAACTGCCTTCAAAACATCTTGAAGACTGTGGTTTTCAGATTTTCCTCTTTCTCTAGAGAAGAGAGAACATAAAGAGGAATTCTCCAGTTGAAAAACAATAATATAATTTAATAAACTTGTTTACTGGTATCCATAAGCTCCTTTCAATCTGGAGCTAACATAAATTACAGTGATACAAAAATGCATGTGCCTAGAAGGTTATAGATGAGCTTTATGTACCGATGAATGTAATTACTCTCTCCACTGAAATGAGTGACACCAATACACAGTAATCAAACTTCCAGAAGAAGGTTGATATTGGCATGTTGTCCACCCTTTAGTTAGCAAAACTTAGTCCTGTACTAGGAAGTAGCAATCTAACTCATAAAGTAGCTTAGTCATACTTTGCTTTAATAATTATAAAATGAAGTTCAACTGCACATACATTTCTCATTCCTTTTTAGATTGGCATTGAAAGAAATTCTGTTATATGTTTTTTCTTATGCATAAAATACAAATTCTTCTTCATTTCTAATGAAATACCAATTCATTGTTCTCAAGTGCTGAATATGGTCATAATGCCATCACTCAGGGCTAAAATTCCAAACTTGCATTCTCTACATAATTAATTTTCCCACATTTGTTTGGTTATGTATTATTCTCACTGACAAACTGAATTTGAACAGAAGAGTACTTGATTTACCTATATCACCTGTTCTTTCAGAATCTGGTATATAGGCCTGGTTCACAATAACCACACATATATACTTAAATCAATCAAGAAATGTTATATTGTTTGTTCTTTTTTGCTATTATTTCACTTGTAATTAAGAGCCTATTAAGTATCTGACTGAGCAGTGCAGTGTTAAACAAAGATTACATTCCCCTTAAAACTCAGATTCCAATTGGAGAAATAACTATTAACAAATAATCACATAAATAATTATACTACTAGTACTCTGTTTTAATCAGCTTTTTCACTGCTTTGACTAAAAGATCTGAGCAAAACAATTTTAAAGAAGGAAAATTTTATTTGAGTGCTCACAGTTTCAGAGGTCTTAATCCATAGAAGGCCTGTTCCTTTCCTCGGGACTTGGGGTGAGGCAGAACATCATGGTGGAAGAATGTGGCAGAGGGAAGCAGCTCACATGGTGATCAAGAAGCGGAGAGGCAGACTCTGATTGCCAGATACAAATATATACCACAAAGCCATGCCTCCAATTAACCACTTCCTCCAGCCATACCCCACCTGCCTCCCTTTACCACTCAATGAATCCCATAAGGAATTAATTCACTGATTAGGTTAAAGTCATAGACCAATCATTTCTCTTCTGAACCTTCTTGCATTGTCTCATGTGTGAGATTTTGGGGGATACCACATATAAACCATAAGAAACTCTGAAAAGTTTTCCAAAAGAAAATAAAAAGTATAAAGTATATATTGCATTTGGCGATAAAAATTGGTAACACTGGTAAAGGTTTCTCTGAGGAAGTATTATCATTCAATCCCAGAGGGTATGTAGGAGTTAAGAGAAAAACAGTAGGAGGATCAGGGAGTATTCTAGATGGAGACAATAGTATGAGTCATAATTTTATATAGCAAAGTTTTTGGCATACTTATGGACTCAGTAGCTGCAGAGTAGATGGAGCACACAGAAGAAGGGTAGAAGAATAACACATGAGGCTGAATTTTGACCTTGTCCTGATACTTTCTGTGAAGCTCAACTTAAAGGTGATGGACTTTGTAGTCTGGCAGAAGTTTCTAGGCAGCATAGTATCCAGGCAATGGCATGGGTTTTACTGGTGACTTTTAGCCAAGTTCATTGTGATAATCAGGAGCAGAAAGCAAAGCAGAAAACTCTAAGTGAAATTGGAACTAGCCAACAGAGAGGTCATGTGGGCTACAACACAGCAAGGGCTCTGGGGTGGAGCTACTCAAGCTTTTGGTCCAATCCTTTTTTTTTTTTTTTGAGGCATCAAAAGAAATTTTATGCTATACCTTTATACATCAGATACATATGAATTGCTTTTGATACATATGAATTGCTTTTGATTTCTACAAGAGTTCAAACTGAGAGTTTTCCTTTGGAATTGAACTTTTGAATAGTACTAAAATTGTTGAGACTATGGTAACTCTTGGAAATTAATTAAATATATTTTGCATTGTGAGATGAGCATGAGCTTTTGGGGACCGCATGTGGAATGTTATGATTTAGATTTGAGATATTCCCCAAAAGATTATGTGTGTGAAGTGATTGAGTTATGAGAGTATTAAACTAATCAGTGTGCTAATCCACTGATAGGGATTAACTGGGTGCTAATTGTAGAAAGGTAGAGTGTGGCTGAACTAAATAGGTTATTGGGGGCATCCCTTGTCATTTACTATATATATATATATATATATATATATATATATATATATATATATATAATTTATTTTTTAGTAGTAGTTGGACGAAATACCTTTATTTTTTAAAATTTATTTTTATATGGAGCTGAGGATCAAACCCAGGGCCTCTTATGTGCTAGGTGAGCTCTATACCGCTGAGCCACAACCCCAGCCCCCTTGTCATATATATTTTGTTAATGATGACTAGATGCTGCAGTCTGGCTGGGCACAAAATCACGAGCCACTCAAGCAAGAACAAACTTTATTTCTGAAACTCCCGCCAATGCCACGCACTCTCCCGAGGCAGACAGCAGGGGTCTAATATCCAATTGAATGCAGATCTTAACATAATCATATCATCTCAATGGCTTGCTGGTGTCACCTTTCAACCGAAAATGCCATGCATCATTCCTACTTGGCTATGGCTCTCAGCAAGTAGAGTCTCTTTCTCTCTTCTTTTTGGAGCAATGTCCTGAGTCACTTTCCTCCACCACTGTCTTCTACCATGATGGTGCCTCACCTCGAGCCCCAAGGAATGGATTTGGCGGCTGTGCACTGAGACTTCTAAAACTATGATTCCCCAAATAAACTTTTCCTTCTCTAATTGACCTTGTCAGATCCTTAAGTCACAGTAGTGAAAAAGCTGACTAAAATAAAACCTAAATTCCATATATGATATAAATGTTGTAAATGGAGACAACTCATTGTGAAGAACTGATTAGATCAGGGATTAGAGGATTCAAGGACCTGTGGAAGCATGAAGAGAAAGGGCTGAAATAGGTAAATCTATGTAAGAAAAAAAAGTAAGATGTGAAAATTTACCTAAAGGGGCTGTAATTAGCACAAATTGGTGACAAATCCATCCTACCTCAAAAACCTTGAGTGTACAATTGAAGCCAGTTAGTGTAGTTAGGTAAATTAGGTCAATTGAAGCCAGTTAGTGTAGTTAGGTAAATATGGAGTACAGGAAACCAGAACAACCCCTGGGGAAATTGAAATGTTAATGTCCCCAAGGCCTGAAACCAACCTAAAGAATTGTTAACCAAGTAGCTCCCAGCAAATAGGGAGGTGCTAACCAAACCACCCAGGCCCTTCCTGCCCAGATTACTCCTCCCTGCCTCATCAGTCCACAATCTCCCACCTCTTGGCCTTCTCACTGGCATTCTATCTTTGCAGGATAGAGGGAAACAAAGAACAGGAATGTGGGAGGACTAAAAGAAGACCTTAGGTATACAAAAGGGAAGACCTCTTTCCACGGATTTTGCCTTTTGGGTCCCCTTCTTCCTCCTGGGAGAAGTCTTTTCTGCTATCCTTTAATAAAGCCTTCCACCTTCCACCTTCCACTCTACACTTGACTTGGTGTGCTTCCCTGGTGTTATACTTCAGCATTCTGGGAAGCAAGAATTTATCACTGGGCTGGGGATGTGGCTCAAGCAGTAGCGCGCTCGCCTGGCGTGCGTGCAGCCTGGGTTCGATCCTCAGCACCACATACAAACAAAGCTGTTGTGTCCGCCGAGAATTAAATAAATAAATAAATAAATAAAATAAAAATAAAAAAGAATTTATCACCGGTAAACAGCAGTAACACAATCATAAACGAATTCTTCCAGAATCTGTAAAACTAAAAGCCAAAAGACAGTTGGATATTCATTTATAAATTTATTGAATTAGTTTATTAAATATATGTTGCTTTGAATTCTTTTAGAGTTTTCTTTTAGATCAGTTTCCCCCTCCCCCATGCTGCTTTGACACTTTCCTCAGTGGAAGACAGCTTAAACAGAGCTTATTAAGTGATGGTGCTCCTAATTCTTTAATTAACTTTTATAATATGTTCATGGTATGTATAGTAAAGAGTTGTCTCTTGTTTTATTTAAAATAATTCAAGTGGTAGAAATTTGGTTCGTTCAATATTATCCAAAACAACTGAATTACATTAAGAACCACTTATTTTCTCCAACATAGAAAATCATTTTCCAATGGAAAAAAATAGTATCTTACAAAAGAAAAATTCTCAAAGCAACAGAAGATGTTCTGCCTAAAAGAATGCCATTATTTTTTTAGAGAGAGAGAGAGTGAGTATTTTTTAGTATTTATTTTTAGTTTTCAGTGGACACAACATCTTTATTTTATTTGTATGTGGCGCCCCGAGCATGCCAGGTGAGCGCGTTACTGCTTGAGCCACATCCCCAGCCCAAAAAATGCCATTATTGAGTCTGTTTATGTATGTATACACTCATATGTATATAGGATTATAAAAATGGGATCTCTTAGATTTGTTTATAGCATCAGAATCTGGATAGTCCCATATGGCTATCTATAAATTGGAGAGAAGAAGGAACCGGAAGCTTCTCAGTCCCAGAAGATGGAGCCTCAGAAGAAGGACCAACCATGCAGCCCCAGTCCAGAACTGATGGTGTGGAAAGTTTCCAGAGAATCATTGGTCAGTCTGCTTTGGAAGAAGAAAGAAGCTGGAGTCCAATGTCCTCAGGCAATCACAGCAAGCATCCAAGCCCTTATTGCTGAAGAATCAAGGTTGCATTTGCATAGGTTTCCTCCTTCTTTCACCTTTTGTTATATGTAGGCTTACAGTCTATTATACTGAGCCACCTGAATTCAAGGGCTGTCTGCAATTTTAGTTTGCTGTGCCACAAGACAATTATTTCTGGAAATACCATCATGGACACACCCAGAAGTCCCTTAATCTTTGAGATCTCTTAATCCAATTAATCCAACAAATGCAGATTAGTCATCATGTATATTAACTGATTTAATCTTTAAAATTCTGTGAGATAATAATTTACCCCCATTATTCACAGAGGGAAATTGAGGAACAGAAAAGTTAACTGTTAACATGTAAGCAAGTAAAATGCAGAACCATGACTTAAGTGAGCCCAGATTTATTTTTTGAAAAGAAAATATCTTAAGGCATTATTCTCATCGAGGTTTTGAATATATGTTCCCGCTAAAGGGTTAGGAAAATTTATATACTCTTGGTGGTATTCAACCAAATTATACATTTGGAGTACTTAAACATGCCCAAACTATTATTAAATATTTCCTTAGTCAAACA
Organism: Callospermophilus lateralis; assembly: GCF_048772815.1. Taxonomy (NCBI): domain Eukaryota; kingdom Metazoa; phylum Chordata; class Mammalia; order Rodentia; family Sciuridae; genus Callospermophilus; species Callospermophilus lateralis. Next base: position 47,527,323 of record NC_135312.1, on the reverse strand, counting down.
CTCCCTATTGAACACTAACTATAAATATAGTATGTATGTTTATTTATATTTCATTACACACAGTATATATATTCTAACATGTATATATATATATAGGTTAGCCTATTTGATCATATGTATGTATGTATATGTGTACATTTTCCCAATGAATAAAATAATATATTATTTTCTGTTACAAATATAGCCATTTGTGATATGGATTCCCTGATTTATTTCAAATAGTTTCTAATTACTTAAAAAAAAAAAAAACTTTTTGCCAAATGTGTAAACTAAAGTTGTTCCAAAAGAAACATTTATACATGGCTCTGTTAATAGTATGAAAAAATTGTAAATGTCATTTAAGGACATATTATATAATATAAAATCATTATAAAACTATAAACTTGGAGTTATAATGTGAAAATATAGTTAGAAATAGAGATTTTAGGAGAGACAGAAGGAAAAAAATGCCCTGTGAAAACAGAACTAAGAATTAGCTGTGTTGCTTCCTGAATATTTACATGTGAAAATGAATGCAGAGATTTATCCCCAAGAATTTCCTACCATCTCAAACTTAAATGAAAGTGAAATATACTTTGTGCAAGTATTTGTGACTCAAATTAGCATCAGTATTATTTTTTGTCAATTGTGTTTTCCGGAATGACTATTGCTGATGTCTGTTATGGGACAACTATGAACAGAAACCTCGTGAGTCAACTTTTTTGACTTTGTCTGTTCTCTGTCTATGTGTATGCTTATGATCTGCCATACCACAGAATAATACACACATACACTCAGGGCTATAAATATTTTGAATTGATAAAGAATCTATTAGATGCAAGTATTTAAGGACCCATAAATTCCTTGGTTAATATTTACCATAAATAATAAAAAGCTAATAAATTCTGAAAGTTAACTGTGGGTTTTAGAAAACTAAAGTGGTGCCTACAAAAGATCAGCTATACCTAAAAAGGCATCAATTCAAGATATGTCACAAAATGAGAAAGTTGCTATAATTTCAATTGTTTTGTTCTTGCCTTTTCCCCCAGCTCTTGTTAGAAAGGAGTTGAAACCAATTCTCATTCATTTGCAATAGACTCTAACATATATTCATTGTATTGACTACACAAAATTAATTTCTCCTTCTGATTACCACAACTTGGTGAGAACACATATAGATTGTACACTGAGTGAAAGTAATGCTATTATATTAATCATATAATGGTTGACATCTTAAATGGTAAAACCCTTGGCATCAATTAAGTAAAGGCTATCAATTAAATAAAGGCTACAATCAGGAGTAGTGATGCAATTTCAGAGACTCTTAAGGAGGAGATGGAGACAGGTGAATCACAAGTTCAAGGCTAACCTTGAAAACTTAGTGAGACCCTGTCTCAAAAAAAAAAAAAAAAAAAAAAAAAACCTAAACTAAATTAAAAAGGGATGGAGCTGTAGCTCAGTGTAAAATACCCCTGGGTTTAATTCCCAGTACCACCCGCTCTCTAAGAAAATAGGGCCCATATATCCAAAAATAAGTTATTGTCTCTGGAGTTACAAATCAATTAAGAAGTACACAGATTGATCTTGTTTTTAATTTCTTTATGCCACATTTTGAAATATTAGCACTTCACAAAGTTAACAGGAAAACAGTTGAACTGTACTTTTTTCCAAGATCAAACTTTTGAAACTTTAGAAAACATATGGCATAATTCAACATTTACATTTACCACATGAATATGACTTTGGAAGTGTTTAAAAGTTATGATCATGATGTCTAGGTATCAGGCAAAAACTTGTTACTGGCATCCAACAAAGACCACTGGCATTTTATATAAGTTTACTATGCGAATTCAAAGTATATATTACTTAAAAGCAAATTTTAGCTCATTATTGTAATTAAGTTTCAATTTCTTTTATTAAAGATGGATTTAAAAAATGTCTTAAACCCTGAAATAAACATTGTATCAAGATGTCTACTGTTAGTCATTGACTTTTCATAATACTTGTCTTACTATATAGAAAGCATTTTAGGAAGAGGGATTAGAAAGCAATAGTGTAGAAAGAGAAAATAATATTAGTTTGGGATGACTTGGTAGTATATATGCATTCATCTTATAGTCCCAATGTCTGCTAAGGATTCTTATAAAAAGCTCTTAAACTAAAACATATTTTTGGGTGACTACAACCCATATGATATTGTTCTGGAGAATTCAACATATTAGATCCAAATAGCACACTCAATCTCTAAGCATGAAATAAGCATTCTGTGGAAATAAAATGTTTGGGGAATAAACTGAAATTGACAAAAATGTCCTATCTAAATGTACCCTATGAAAAGACTAAATTATGGAAGTCCTTCGATGAGCTAAATTTGCCTTTACTAAAAAGATACATATTCAGGAAAAAAGTTTTAATGGCCACTGTTGGCAACTTAAAGCAGAATTTATTTCAAAAGAAAGAAAAGAATGAGACTAGTTACATTGCTTTAGAAAAATGAATAACACAAACTCAGTGGATAAATACACATCATGTTAGAAGTAAAGATGGGAAAATGCAGACACTAAACCAAGAGGAGCTAAGTATGTTTCCTCAGATGAAAGGAGACACTGTTCAAGAAAAATAGCCTGGATCATACTGTCAAAAGTCAAAACAATAAAGTAATAGGAGATTTATGGTACCTCTAGTCTGTTGAAATTCCTAATATAAAGAATATAATTTATATAGTTCTGTCTTTGCTGTCAACTCCTCACATATAGATACTATATCTAATACAGTAGTTAGTATTGAAAGCCTATTGAAATTAAATAGAAAATCATCTGTGAGGTGAATACCTAGACATTGATTAAATATAGGTCTCCTCATGAAACCTTGTAAGTACAGCCATGTAATTCAAAACATGTCATATAGCTTTGCCCCATAAAGCACTTGAAATCCAGAACTAACTAAAATTTACTCTTGACTTATACCACAATCCATGATGATATTTGATATATATGCAAGAACAACTTTTGTTAGGAAGCTCAACAAAAATATTACTGCATTTGAAATTTTCATTTAATAATACAACTATTCTTTAATTTAAATATTAATTTTATTGGTAAGAATAAATTGACTGATTTACTCATACCATATTTGATGATGCAAGAATAATTACCATTTAATAGCTGTTATTTGGAATATTCTTCTATAAATGTCATAAAATATAAATAAGAATAAATAATTAGAACAATTCATAATTAAAAATATTGATCAAAAGTCAGCTAGTTGACTTTGAGGACATGGTTAATTTACAACAAAACTGATAAACTGTATCCTTATCTCTGATGATGCTGGGATGTATGGTTTCTACTCTTAGACAAGATTAGACTAGTAGAATCTACAATTTATTATTTAAAGTTCAATTTCTCAGGATTTTCAAAAACATAACAGATTGGGTAGGCTCACTTGAAATAAAAAAATTAAAGTATGGCTGGAAATATTTGTCTTGAACTCCCCCAGAGTTAACATTCATCACAGAGATGATGATTTACAATGGAGAAAAAATAACTGTATGTGTGCACAAGGAGTATGGAATGCTTATTCTTCCTTGCCAATGTTTATAACTACTTGTATTATTGATAATTGTCATTCTGACTGGAGGGAGATGAAATCTAAGTGTAATTTTTTTTTAAAGAGAGAGAGAGAGAGAATTTTTTAATATTTATTTTTTAGATTTCGGTGGACACAACGTCTTTATTTTAATGTGGTGCTGAGGATCGAACCCAGTGCCCCCCGTGCAAGCCAGACTAGCACGTTACCGCTTGAGCCACATCCATAGCCCTCTAAGTGTAATTTTAACTTTCATTTTTCTAAACACTAGTGACATTGAACATTTTTTCATAGATTTGTTGTCTACTCACATTTCTTCTTCTGTGAAATGTCTGTTCAGTTTCTTTGCCCGTTTATTGATTCTATTTTGTTTGTTGGATGGTGTTAAGTTTTTTGAGTTCTTTATATAGCCTAGAGATTAATGCTCTGAGGTGCAGGTGACAAAATTTTCTCCCATTCTAGAAAATCTGTCTTTATGTTCTTGGTTCTTTCCTTTGCTGTGAAGAAACTTTGTAGTTTGAACCCATCCCATTTATTCTTGATTTTACTTCTTGTGATTAGGTATCTTATTTGGTAAATTGGTTCCTAAGCCAAGTGATAAAGATTTGTGCTTAGTTTTTTGTGTAGTAGGTATATGGTCTCCTGGTTTAATGCCTAGGTCATTGATCTACTTTTAGTTGACTTTTGTGGAGGGTGAGAATTAGGGGTCTAATTTCATTTTGTTACATATAGGTTTAATGTCTGTTTTTGTGACAATACATGCTGTTCTTGTTATTATATCTCTGTAGTATAATTTGAGATCAGGTATTGTGATGGTACCATCATCACTTTCATTGCTTAGCATTACTTTGGCTATTCTGGGTATTTTATTCTTCCATATGAACTTTGGGACTGTTTATATTTGTGAATAATGTCATTGACATTTTGATGGATATCACATTGAATCTGTATGCAATTTTTGGTAATATGGGCATTTTGATGATATTAATTCTGCTTATACAAATACTTTTACTCTCTTGAGGTTTTTTTTGATTTATTTCTTCAATGGTTTGTATTTTTATTGTAGAAGTATTTCATCTCCCCGGTGATTATTCCCAAGTATTTTATTTTTTGAAGCTATTATAAATGGAATTCTTTTTCTGATTTTTTTCTCAGCAGATCATTGTTGGAATATGTTAAAACTATTTGTTTTTCTTTGTTTACCTTGCTTTTGCTACTTTACTAAATTTATCAGCTTTAAAAATCATCTGGGTCTTCTAATAGCATCATGTCATCAGCAAACAGATAATTTAACTTCTTATTTTCCTTTTTGTTTGCTTTTAATTTCCACTACTTGCCTAATTGCTTTGCTAGCATTTCAAGAATTTTTTGAATGAGTGGTGAGAGTGAACATCCTTGTCTCATTACTGATTTTTGATGAAATGCTCTCAGTTTTTCTACATTCATCCTGATGCTGACTTTGAGTTTGTCATACATAGTATTTATACTGTTAAGGTAAATTCTTTCTATCCATAGTCTCTTTAACATTTTTAATGTGAATGGGTACTGAATTTCTTTAAGGCCCTTTCTGTATTTATTGAGATGATCATGCAATTTTGTTCTTAATTCTATTTATGTGATTCTTTGCAATTATTGTTCATGTATGTTGAACCTTGTATCCTTGGGGTGATAATGGTATGTAATGTTCTTAATTTATTTTTGTACTTCTATTATTTTCTTCAGAATTTTTCCATCTATGTTCATAAGTGATATTGGTCTGTAGTTTTCTCTTCTTGATTTGTCTTTAATGGTTATTTTAATTTTTTTTTATTTTTGATCAGCATGACATGGCCTTTATAGAATAAATTTGAGAGTATTAACTATTTTGTATTTATTTATTTACTGTATTTTTATATTTTTATTTTCTTTTAGAAATGAAGTAATGTACTCTACTAAGAACTCTCCTCCTTATATCTGACATGTGTACACTTAACTATTTGAAATGTCTAAAAACAAATCTTAAAAAATGTCTTGATCAAATTTTCGATAGGGTTGTGTAGACCTCTATTATTTAGAGATGCTGTAGTCAGCTGTTTATGTGGTTCATTAATATGATTCTGTGGAATGAAGTGCAAATCATATAAGTATTCCACTTGTATATCATTATACACATGATACTAGAATTCAGATAGAAGGAAATCAAAAATGTATTAAGCTTAATTGGGGCAAAAAATGTAGAATCAATAATTAACAAAGAGGTAGACTGTTCCACAGATAGTCCTAGTGCCTATCATCTAATGTGCTGATTTAATCAAAGGATGCTCTACTCATTATGAGATAATGACATCTCAAAGTGTTACCTGTTAATCCCAAATAAAGTGATAAATTTTGGTGGTCTAAGATAAATTCTTGTGGCTACTGGAGAATAATTAAGAAATAATTACATGCTCACATACACTCCTGAAATGATTTCAAACTTTATTTAATTAGATTATTGAAAAAAATAACAGATAATATACATGTAAAAGAGAAATGTGAGTCTCTCTAGTTTTGTGTGTACACATTAAAATATAATTATATTAAAAATTCTGTGATTTCTTGAAATATTAGGAGCTTCTATTTTAAGATTGTCTTCAGAGAAAGATTATAAGAATTACAAAAATGTTTTGTGCTTACTAATTATAATTTTAAATCAAAATTTAGAATGGAAATTTTAACCTACTATTTAATAAGTATCTATGGGTTGAAATAACTTTTCGTTATTTTCAAAACCAAAAACAAAGTTAACTTATATCTGTTTATCCAGAAACAGAAAAAAACGTTAATAAAATTATCTCTAGAGTACCTTCACTCATTAAACATCATGTGAATAAAGCATAACAGAAATATTAATTACTTAAGCATGATACTGTGTCTAGTATTTTATTATGAGTGGACACAACTCTTGAATTCACATAAAAATCAGAAATTTGAAGACTGGTGAGAAAAGAAAATTGAGAATCTTTATTCAAAGTCAACAGCTAATTAGTGCATGTCCAAGATTTACCCATATCTTAATTCTAAAGCTCATCATTAAGTAGCTGATGACATTATTAATTATAAAGAGTTTTTAAAACAAGTCAGACTTTGATTGCAAGATAAGTTCTTAGTATCTCTATGATAATTCCTGTGCCAAATTATCTGTTTTCTTCTTTTAAAATAGCAATGATAATAAAGGCCATAAGGATTAATTGGGAGAACAAAATAGAATATAAAATATTAATATAGAGTTTATTTCCTAATACATTAGTAGAATGAAATAATTTCATTGGTATGTAAAATTTTAAGAGCATGATTTAGAGAATCAGCATTGTATATAGTTGTTTTAAAATGCAAAAGAGTGAAAATACATTTTATTAAACTAATTGATATAGAGAATTTTTCTGATGTTAAAAGAATTTCATTAGTGTTTCTGAAAGTTTGTTAAAAGAAGAACTTAAAGTTAAATTAAGAAATTGAAGTTCTAGAAGATAGGCCACAAAAAGTTGCATTTGTACAAAATATTAACTCTAACTAGGTTATTCTCAACCTATGTGGAAAGAATCTAGATACTTTTTCTTTGTTTAAGTAGCTTTTGCTTCTATTTTTTAAATGTCATGAACTTAACAGTCTGACTTTTATGGCTAATTCTACACATATTGTTCTCTTACATATTTTTCTACATACTTGTTTTTCTCTGCAAAATCATACATTGGCTCCCTAATTACTTTATGAATATCATGAAGATGGCAATGAGGATGATGATGTTAATGTTAAGATATTTTGAAATTTGGTGCAATGATAATTACAGGTTAGGTGTTATGCAAAGCTCATTACATAAAATTTCCTTTAGATTTCATAGAACAATTCTAGGAGGCAGTAGATATGAATATCAACTCCACTTTTGAGATGTTTAATGGTAACCTAGAAAGGATAATTTACTTAGCTAAGGTTACTGAAATAAAAAAAAAAGGGGGGGGAAGGGAGGGGACATGGGATAATTAATGATGATGGAATGTGATGAGCATTATTTTTGAAAGTACAGGTATGAAGACAGGAATTGGTGGGAATATACTATGTATACAACCAGAGATATGAAAAATTATGCTCTGTATATGTAATAGGGATTGTAATGCATTCTGCTGTCATAAATAAATAAATAAATAAATAAATAAAACAAAAAAGGTTAATAAACAAATAAAGATGCTGGAGTTTACATGCAAATAGACTAGTTAAAAAACTTGGCATCTTAACCAATATGCTGTTCTGTTTCCAAACTGCAGATGATACTCTACTAATTATATCTACATATTCCAAATTTAATAATCATACTCTATAGTGAAATGTGTGTAAAAAAATCCAAATATATATTTTTTTCAAAAGTTGTTGACTTCTTCATTTACAAGAAAAATTGTATATATTTATAGTGTACAAAATAATTTCTTGATATGTATATATACACATTGTGAAATAGCTAAATAATACTATTTAACATGTATACTATCTCAAACCTTTGTCTTTTTGTGGTAAGAACATATCTTCTTTTATAACAATTTTTAATTACCTAATGCATTGTTATTTACTGTATTCCTACAATATATGATGTATCTCTTGAACTTTAAATGAATTAGTATTCTTTGGCCAACATCCCTCTAATACCTCTCCCTAATAACTGACAACCAACCTTTCATTTTCTGTTTCTATGAGTGTAACTTTTTACATTCCACATATAAATGAGATCATGTTAACATTTATCTCTGTGCCTTGTTTATTTCTTATAATGTCCTGCATATTCATCCATGTGGTCAAAAATGACAGGAATTCTTTCTTCTTAAGTTTGAATAGTATACCACATTTTTAATTTTTTTTTCAGTTGATAAACAATTTTATCTTGTATCTTAGCAATTTTGAAATAAAGCTGCAAAGAAGAGGAAAATACTGATGTCTTTTTGGAATAATAAGTTTGTATACTTACGAAATATACCAGTAGTGGGATTGCTATTTCTTCTTCTTCTTCTCCTTCTTCTTCTCCTTCTTCTTCTCCTTCTTCTCCTCCTCCTTCTCCTCCTCCTCCTCCTCTTCCTCCTCCTCCTCCTCCTCCTCCTCTTCCTCCTTCTTCTTCTTCTTCTACTTCTACTTCTTCTTCTCCTTCTTCTTCTCCTTCTTCTCTCCTTCTCCTTCTCCTTCTCCTTCTCCTTCTCCTTCTCTTTCTCCTTTCTTCTCCTTCTCCTCTTCCTTCTCCTTCTTTTTTCTTCTTCTTCTCCTCTTCCTCCTCCTCCTCCTCATTCTCATCCTCATCCTCCTCATCCTCCTCATCCTCCTCATCCTCTTCATTCTCCTCCTTCTCCTTTCTCTAACTTCCATATTGTTTTCCATTATGTTTGTATAATTAAATTAATGCAAAAAATTTACAAGTTTTTTCCCTCCACTTCCTCTCTGAGACTTATCTTTCATCTTATTCACTAATAGCCACAATAAAACATGTGAGGTGGTATCTCATTATGATTTTAATATCACTTTCTTTTTAAAAAAACATTTGTAGATGTAGATGGACAAAATGCCTTTATTTATTCATTTATTGTTATTGGTGCTGAGGATTGAACCCAGTGCCTCATATGTGCTAGGCAAGTGCTCTACCCCTGAGCTACAATCCCAGCCCTTAATTTCACATTCTTATTGATTAATGATGGCAAGTATTTTCTTATAATACATGTCAGCAATTTCTGTTTTCAATTTCTGCGTATTCAAGTTCATTACCCATTGCTTTAGTTAGCTTTTGCATAATTGTGAACAAAATACCTGACAAAAATAACTCAGAAGAGGGAAAGCTTATTTGGTCTCATGATTTTTGAGGTCTCAGTCCATATGGCTGACTTTATTTCTCTGGGCTCAAAATAAGATAACACATCATAGGGGAAGGACTCATCAGAGGAAAATGGCTCAGCTAATGGTAGGGTCAGAAAGTGGAAAAGCACAGAGAAAGATGCTACATGGAAAGATGAACCCTTGCAGAACCCGATCCCAGTGATCTACCTACTCCAGCCATACCCCACCTGCCTACAATTTCCACCCAGTCAGTACTTTGAAACCAGAACGGACTGATTAGGGTACAGCTCTCACAATCCAATCATTTTTACCTCCGAACATTTCTGCATTTATATAGGAGCTTTGAGGGGACACTCATGTCCAAATCATAACACAAAACCTTTTCTAATTTGGGTCATTTTTATATTTGTTGTTGTTTGCATTCCTTGTGTATTTTGCTCACCTTGTCAGTTGTCTTATTAACAAACATACTCTCCTTTTATACTGAATATGTCTCCACTCTGTTGGCATATAATTGCTTGTTATAGTCTCTTATGACCTTTAGTAGTTCTGTGTTATCAATTTTAATCTTTTCTTTCATTTTTGGCTGTAAAATCTCATTTGCCTGTTTTCATTTTGTTTCCATGCTTTTAGGTCCATATTTTAAAAATGCATTGCTTAGTCTAATGTTATGGAGTGTCTCCTCTGTATTTTCTTCTAATACTTTTATAGTTTTAGGTCTTATTTCATTATTTAATACATTTCACTCAATTTTTAAATATAATGTGAGATAAGGATCTAATGTCATTCTGCTGCATGTGGACATTCAGTTTCCCTAGCTCCATATATTGAAGAGGTTGTCCTTTCGCCACAGTATCCTTAAAATCATTGTTAAAACCATTTATCCACAAATGTGATTATTTCTGGGCTCTCTATTATACCCATTAATTTTCAAGTGTCTGTATTTATGCCGGTAATACATTGTTTTGATTATTATATCTTTGTAATTGATTTTAATGGGGCAGTGTTTGTTGTTGTTTTATGAAAGGAAAGCAAGGAACTAGGAGACAGGCAAGCAAGAAATGAAAGACAGAGACCAGGCAGAGATACTCACGAGAGAGTTTATTTGTGACAGTTGATAAATAAAGGCACATCTCTCTATAGACAGAGAAAGGCAACACAGGCTTGAATATTGGAACTTTTCTGGGGCAGGCTCAGGAATTAGAGCCCAGTGGGTCCTAATGAGGGCAGTTAGGGCAGTTAAGGGTGGAGTAGGTATGAGAGAGTGCTGAGCCTTTCTCAGGAATGCCCTGGTGTGGAAAGTGAAACTTTTTCTTAAGATGGTGGCTGTCACTTAAGATGGCCATCCAGATGTTAAGCAAGGACCTTATAATTTGCCTCAAGATTACTTTATTGACTTGTGGTCTTTTGGGCTTGCATATGGATATCAGAATTTTTTTTCTAACTTCTTTGAATGATATAATGTGAATTTCGATGGAAATTATATTGAGTCTGGAGGTCACTTTGGTAGTGTGGAAATTTTAATAATATTAATTCTTTCAATCTGTGAAAATGGATTCTCTTTCCATTTATTTGCATCTTCTTTAATACTTTATTAATGTTTTTTAGTTTTCAGTGTACAGATCTTTCACTGACTTGGTTAAATTTATCCCTAAGTCTTTTATTTATTTGTTCTTTTTGGACGTATCATGAATGACATTTGTTTTTCAGTTTTTTTTTCAGATAGTTTATTTTTGATGTATAAAAATCTAACTTATTTTATGTGTGGACTCATATTATGCAGCTTTACTGAATATAATAATAATCTGTTCATTAATCTAAAAGTTTTTGTAGACTATTAACCATTTTATATATAAGATAATGTCATCTGCCAACAGAAATAATTGATTTTCTTTGCTTCTGATTTTGATGCCTTTTATTTCTCTCTTGCCTAATTGCTCTGACAAGAACTTTCAGTACTACACTGAAAATAAGTGCCAAGAGTCTGTATACTTGTCTATTTTTCTGAATTTAGGAATAAAAAGCTTTCAACTTTTCGCTGTTGCATATAATGTTTGATATGGGTTTGTCATTTATGGAATTTATTATGTTTAAGGACATTATTTCCATAACATTTTGTTGAGAGATTTTACCAAGAAAGTTGTTGAATTTTATCAATTTCCTTTGCTGCATTGAAATAATCATAAAATTTGTGTTCTTTGTTCTGTTAATATAGGGTATCACATTTATAGATTTGTAGATTTTGAACCATCTTTGTTTCCAAAGGATAAATCCCAATTTATCATTGTGCATGATTCTTTTAATATACTGCAGCATTGCTAATATTTTGTTATGGGTTTTTGCAACTATGTTTATCATGGATCTTGGTCTACAATGTTCTTTCCTTGAATTATCCTTGTCTGACTTTAGTATCAGAGTAATGTGGTCCTCCTAAAATGTATTTGAAAGTATTCCCTTCCTTTCAAGTCTTTGGAAAACTTATAGAAAGATTGGTATTCTTTTACTGTTTGATAGAATTAAACAAGGAAATCATAGTTAGGTCTTGGGTTTTTCTTGAATGGAAGATGTTTTATTACTAGTTTGATCTTCTTAATCTTTATTTGCATGTAGAAGCTTCACATTTCTTCATGGTTTATCCTTAGTCATTTGGATGTGTCCAGATATTGTCATTTGGAAGCCAAAATTAGACAGGCAGTCAGTATAGATAGGTAAATTGAGTCAGGTAGGATCAAGGAGTCCAATTTTGAGTGAGTTGGGGAAATTGGAGACTGTCCCCTGAGGGATTGAAATATTAATTTCTTAGGAATCCTTCCTCCACCCTTATCAAGAACCTCCCCTTATTCCAACTTGCTGCTAAGATAACCTGTCCCAGGAATTGCCTCTCCCTAACAGAAGCCTTGAAGTTGTTGTTGGTTTTTTTTTTTTAAATGTTGCCTTCTCTGTAATTTATTTTTTTCTCTTTTTTTATTATTATTATTAGTTGTTAAAAACATTACAAAGCTCTTGACATATCATATTTCATACATTTGATTCAAGCAGATTATGAACTCCCATTTTTACCCCGTATACATATTGCAGATTCACATCAGTTCCACAACCACTTTTTTACATACTGCCATACTAGTGTCTGTTGTATTCTGCTGCCCTTCCTATCCTCTACTATTCCCCCTCCCTTCCCTTCCCCTCCCATCTTCTCTCTCTACCCCATCTACTGTAATTCATTTCTCTCTTGTTTTTTTCCCCTTTTCCCCTCACTTCCTCTTATATGTAATTTTGTATAACAAGGAGGGTCTCCTTTCTTTACCATGCAATTTCCCTTCTCTCTCTCTTTCCCTCCCCACTCTCGAGCCTGTTTAGTGGTGATCTTCTTCTCATGCTCTTTCTCCCTATTCTGTTCTTAGTTGCTCTCCTTATATGTTAATTAATGTGTCCTTGGCTCCTCCAGCCTGCCCTTCCCCCTTCGGCCCACCTGTGTCCCACATTTTGGCCATCCACATACTACACAGGAAAGAGAAAGGTAAGAAGAAGAGGGCAGGAGAACAAAGGGAGCCTAAGACATATAAATAGGGCAGAATACCTCACTTCTTGGGATACCAGGATACCAGCTATGGCCCTCTTCTCCCTCCTGGGAGAAAGTATATGTTACATCTTTCTAAATAAATCCTGCTTTATAGGCTTTCCTTGGTGTGCTTTTCCAACTTTGAGATTTCAAGATATGGGGGAGCAGCACTCATCACTGATAACTTACAGTATCAATTTTTTTTCTACTTTATCAAAATTGATGATTTATAATTGCTCATAGTCACTGATGATTCTTTGTAGTTCTATGGTATCAGCTGTAACTTTTCTCTTTCATTTCTGATTTTATTTTACTAGATCATGCTGAGAGCCATTAGCCAAGTAGGTATGACAATTTTCTTGCCAGAGTACCCCATGTTGCTTAGAGGAAGGACTCGTGGTAAAATGGACTTGCCTTGGACATTTTGCAGTGACATTGCATGTAAGGTGACCTTGCTCAAGGACCAGGGCGGATCAGGATTTAGGGCTCTCCTTGGGTTTAGGGCGGTTCCAGGTTTACCACCAAATTCCGCAGTCTGGCTGGGCACAAAATCACGAGCCACTCACAGCTTTGTGGATTCAAACAGCAATTCTTTATTCCCGATCTCACACCAGCACTCTACACACACATTCTGGGGAAATCCACGTTCTCTGCCCAAATACTCTCTCTAAATTCCGGGAGAACTCAACAGGAACTACAGGAGCAGGCACGCCTGAGGCAGCAGGATACGCCCTATTCCCAGCAGGGTACACCTTAAACCTGGAACCACCGTAAACCCAAGGAGAGCCCTAAACCCTGATCCGCCCTGGTCCTTGAGCAAGGTCACCTTACATGCAATGTCACTGCAAAATGTCCAAGACAAGTCCATTTTACCACGAGTCCTTCCTCTAAGCAACATGGGGTACGCTGGCAAGGGAATTGTCATACCTACTTGGCTAATGGCTCTCAGCAAGATCATTTTTTTAAATTAGAAATATAGCTAAATGTTTGTTGACTTCACTTTTTAAAAAATATTTTCAGGCCATTTATCTTTTCCATTGGTTTTCCAGATGAACATTCCATTTGTTTTATTGATTTTGACTAATTCTTATTATTTTTTTTCCTAGTACTAACTTTGTGCCTACCTCCTTATTTTAGTTTCTTGAAGATTAATGTTAGGTTATGTAAGGTCCTTGCTTAGCATTTGGATGGCCATCTTAAGTGACAGCCACCATTTTAAGAAGAATTTTGCTTTCCTACCCAAGAGCCTTTCTGAGAAGGGCTTACCACTCCCTCATACCAACCTGACTCTTAAGACTCTTAACCACCTGCATTAGGACCTGCGGCAGGCTCTAATGCCTGAACTTCCCCCACAAAAGTCTCAAATCCTGAGCTTTTGTTGCCTCTCTCTTCTCTAGAGAGATGACCTTTATTTGTCAGCTCTGACAAATAAACTCTGTGTGTATCTCTGCCTGGTCTCCATCTTTCATTTCTCGCTCACCCATCTCCTGGTTCCTTGCTTTCCTTTCAGGTTGTTGAAAATATTTCTTCTTTTATGATTTAGGCACTTACTGCCATAAACTTTCTTCTTAGAATAACAAGCATGCCATAAATGTTAGTATGTTGTGTTTCAACTTTAATTAGTCTCAAAATATTTAAGTGTCCTTTATTTTCCTCTTTGATCTATCATTTTTTTAAAGTATTATTATAGTTTAGATATTAGGTGGGCCCCAAAAAATTCATGTGTGAGACAATGCAAGAAAGCTTAGATGTGAAAGAATTTGGTTATAAGAGTGAGAGCCTAATCAGTGCATTCATATTTTAATAGGGACTAACTGATTGGTAACATAAGACAGGTATGGTGTGGCTCCAAGAGGGGGGTTTTTGGTAGTGTGCTTTTGGGATAGGTATTTTGTCCCTGGAGTGTGGGGCTGTCTCTATTTTCCTCCTGGTACCATGTCCTAAACTTCTTTCCTCTACCTCACTCTTGTGCCATGCTGTTCTGCCTCCTCTCCACTCCAGAGCAATGTGGTTGGCCATTATATACTGAGGCCTCTGAAACAATGAGCCCCAAATAAACTTTTCCTCCTGTAATTGTTGTTAAGTCTTTTGGTCATAACGGTGAAAAGGTGGACTAAAACAAATATGTCATTTAATTGTCAGGTATTTGTGAATTTTCTCAACTTCTTCTGATTACTGGTTTCATACTGTTGCGATGGGAAAAGACACTTGATATTTCACAGTGTAGTAAAAAAGATATGTATTTTAAACAATCTCCAAAATACCTTAACGTTTAATTTACATTTATGTTACTTTATTTACCACTAATCAAATTAAAAAATATCCCAATCTTGTTTTGTGAACTTTATTTTGATTAATTCTCTGCCTTACTCTAAGCTTATTCAAATCACTTTAAATATTTCTAGTATTGACATTATACTAAATATCCTCAAAAGATCCTAACATAACAAGTTGAAAACATTATCTTAGACTTCAGGTGCTTTCAGAAAATCTTTGTAATTATATAGAAAATATTTTCTGGTACCATTTCTATTTTTAACATTTGTTTAACACATTTTTATAGTCTTCATATTTGCCCATACCAACTAAACTATCTTTGATTTGGTGACTCAATCTATATCTGTTCTTCATTATCAAGTCTCATCTGTTCTTAAAACTCATTTTGAGTAGCATATATTATCTCTAATGTCCTAAGAATCATGATAATCTAGAATGTAGATTTTGGCAGCATTTAAAAAACTTAATGCCAGCTGGTAAAAAAAAAATTAATACAGTTGTTTCATATTACCCCTTTAGAATAACGAATATTTTAAAAATCCAAAATAATTATAAAAGAACACTAGATTTCTTTTTGAAATATTGGTTCTGAAGTGAAAGTAGATTCTTTTACAAAACTAGGGTTACTGCAAGTACTCTCTATTAATGCTGAGAGCCATAGCCAAGTAGGCATTTTTGGTTGAAAGGTGACCCTGCTCAGGGATTAGGGTGGCTCCAGGTTTAGGGTGGATCCTGCTGGATTAGGGCATATCCTGCTGCCTCAGGCGCCCACTCCTGGAGTTCCCGTTGAGTTCTCACGGGGTTCTGAGAGAATTGGTACGCAGAGCCTGGTGGAGGGAGTGTATTTTCCCAGAACGTGCGTGTAGAGTGCCCGTGAGAGTTTGGGAATAAAGAGCTGCTGTTTGAATCTACAAGGCTTTGTGGTGGCTCGGTTCTTTTGTGCCCAGCCAGACTGCGGCACATAGCTTCTTTATAGAAATAAACAGAAGACAGGAGATGAATATCACAATTAAGATTAATGTGAGAGAAGTATCTGTAATAACTCATTCCTAATTGCTTTTACTCTTATTTAGATGAGATGTTCAGGTTTCAGCTTTCAACCTTATAAATTAAAATTGTAATGAATTTTAAGTTCTTACTTAAAACTTCTTTTCTCCTCAACCAATTATGGTTAATTTAACCCCACAACCCCACTGAAATTATTTGGATATTTTCTTAAGTAACCTTCTTATTGTCAAACAGTCATTTATCAGACTTAATTTTAGTCTACCATTCAGTAGTAGTTGATTTTACTTGCCACTTCTTTAACTTTGTGGAAAGTTTTTTTTTTTCTCTTTTCTCACTGGATTCTTTGTTTATCCGATACTTTTCTTACCTTTTCATTCTCTCAATGTTGTTAGGTTTCCCCTGCCTTTTGATGTGTTCACTGGGTCATAAGATGACAACATATAGTCACACAAATTTCAATATCATCTCTTTTCTTTCTTCAGAAATTCAGACTACTTTAATCTACTTAATATGTATTCTTTGATACGTAGTTTATGTCAAAAATAACAAGGTAAAAGGTCCTCATTTTTCTCAAATCCTTCTAAGCTATTTTTTTTGGGGGGGGGGTGGCGGGGAGGTAGCTTGTTTTGGTTTTGGCTCAGCAGAAATTTACTTCTAATGGTTCTAAAGGCTGAAAGACCAAGATCAAGGTGACAAAGGTAAGTCATTTCTGAGACCTCTTTTTAGATAGTTATCTTCTGCCTGTATCTTTACCTGATCTTTTCTATGTAGTGACTATGTGCTGAACTCCTATTCTTATAAAAACACCAGTTATATTCGAATATGGCCTACCCTAATGACCTCATTTAAATTTAATTGCCTTTTTGAAGATTCTCTCTTCAATTGTAGCTACATTCTGAGTACTGGGCATTAGGACTCCAACATAGAAATCTGGCGGCAACACACATCATTCCCTAAGAGATACTGATTGTTAAATAAGTCTTTCAGCCCTGGATGTCACCTAATGATAAAAAAAAAAATATGTGAAAAGTCTTACAAAAAATCAAAACTGTCTTGATTATTTCCTCTTCTATACTTCAACCTTAAAATAAGAATAGATGAACCTAGTTTTATCTTTTCAAATTTTTCCCTTTTGAAATATCTTATATTTCATGAAAAAAAAAATCAAGATTACTGAAAATACACCAAATCAGTATTCTTCAACTTGATACATGTCCATTCTTGCTGACTATCTTCACACATGCCATATGTAATCCATTTGAGCTATTTTCACTACTTCTACCACAACCTTCTTAGTATAAACAACTTCACTATAACATTTGTGAGGTCCGGAGCAAGAACAAAAATGCAGTCCATATGTAAACAAAGTTTCACTCACAGGCAGATTTACTTCTATGGAATAGAACACAACTTCCCCTTTCTCAAGGATGTTTTTATTTTAATTAATTACAAGTAAAACAAAGGAGCTCCTTTCTCCTGCTGTCCAAGTTCATTGCCTGTGAACCAGAGTGATAGCAAGGACAAGTCAGGGAAGAGCCACAGTTTCAAAGCTGCAGATGGGTTCTAGGACTCCTGGTGCTTGACTCAACAATCTTAAACTCTGTTTAGAGACTGATGAGGTCTGACAAGGTAAAATTCACTGCAGAACCAGGACATGTTTGTTCCCCTCACATTCTGTCCTTAACACCATTGACAAAATACTACCCTCAAGAAGGGGAAAGAAGAAGAATTATTAATCTGAAGACCTTAGGTTATACACATGGGGGGAGAAAAGAAGAAGAGAAATTCGTTGGGTTAAACAAAGGAGAAGAAGAGAAAGGCGGGGAATGGGAATTGGAAAGACAGTAGAATAAATCAGAATCAGACATAACTTTCCTATGTTCACATGTGAATAAACAACCCAGTGTGGCTATTGTGAATTGTGCTGCTATGATCATTGATGTGGCAGTATCCCTATAGCATGCTCTTTTAAGGTCCTCAGGGAATAGTCCGAGGAGGGCGATAGCTGGGTCAAATGGTGGTTCCATTCCCAGCTTTCCAAGAAATCTCCATACTGCTTTCCAAATTAGCCGCACCAATTTGCAGTCCCACCAGCAATGTACAAGTGTACCCTTTTCCCCACATCCTCGCCAGCACTTATTGTTGTTTGACTTCCTAATGGCTGCCAATCTTACTGGAGTGAGATGGTATCTTAGGGTGGTTTTGATTTGCATTTCTCTGACTGCTAGAGAAGGTGAGCATTTTTTCATGTACTTATTAATTGATTGTATGTCTTCTTCTGAGAAGTGTCTGTTCAGGTCCTTGGCCCATTTGTTGATTGGGTTATTTGTTATCTTATTGTTTAATTTTTTGAGTTCTTTGTATATTCTGGAAATTAGGGCTCTATCTGAAGTGTGAGGAGTAAAGATTTGTTCCCAGGATGTAGGCTCCCTATTTACTTCTCTTTTTGTTTCTCTTGCTGAGAAAAAACTTTTTAGTTTAAGTAAGTCCCATTTGTTTATTCTTGTTATTAACTCTTGGGCTATGGGCGTCCTATTAAGGAATTTGGAGCCTGACCCCACAATATGTAGATCGGAGCCAACTTTTTCTTCTATCAGGTGCAGGGTCTCTGCTTTGATATCAAGCTCCTTGATCCATTTTGAGTTAACTTTTGTGCATGGCGAGAGAAAGGGATTCAGTTTCATTTTGTTGCATATGGATTTCCAATTTTCCCAGCACCATTTGTTGAAGATGCTATCCTTCCTCCATTGCATGTTTTTAGCCCAAAAATGTGGCATCTATACACAATGGAGTATTATGCAACACTAAAAAATGACAAAATCATGGAATTTGCAGGGAAATGGATGGCATTAGAGCAGATTATGCTAAGTGAAGCTAGCCAATCCTTAAAAAACAAATGCCAAATGTCTTCTTTGATTTAAGGAGAGCAACTAAGAACTGAACAGAGGGAAAGAGCATGAGGAAAATATTAACATTAAACTGAGACGAGTGATGGGAGGGAAAGGGAGAGAGAAGGAAAATTGCATGGAAACGGAAGGAAACCCTCATTGTTATACGAAATCACATATACGAGGTTGTGAGGGGAAAGGGGGGGGGAGGGAGAGAACGGAACAACAACAGATGAGGTAAAGAGGGAAGATGAGAGGGGAGGGGAGGGGGGATAATAGGGGATAGGAAAGTCAGCAGAATACAACAGTCACTAATATGGTATTATGTAAACATTGTGAATGTGTAACTGATGTGATTCTGCAATCTGTATTTGGGGTAAAAATGGAAATGCATAACTCACTTGAATCAAATGTATGAAAGATGAAAAAAAAAAAAAAAACAACCCAGTGTAAGTCCACATCATGTTTAACCATAAGAATAGGATCCTAATTAGAGTAAGTTAATCTCTCTCTCTCTCTCTCTCTCTCTCTCTCTCTCTCTATATATATATATATATATATATATATATATATATATATATATAATATATTTTGATATATATAATATATCAAAATACACTGAACTGTCATGTATTTCTAAAAAGAACAAGAACAACAACAACAAAAAAGAGCGGGGTTGCATAGGCTTTCTGGGTGACCTGAGTTCTTTCCTCCTCCACCTACTTAGATTGGCAGTCACCAAATCTTATGGTTCAGGCAAAGCGCTCTCTGTCTCTCTCTGTCTCTCTCTCTCTCTCTCTCTCTCTCTCTCTCCACACACACACATACACACACACTCTATTTTCATTTTTATATACAATCATTGTTCATTTGTATATATAAATATATAGAGAAATAAAATAAAATGTATTTATGTTTGTGTTTCAGTGTATAGGTATAGTGCAATATTTGTGGAGCCCTCCAACATGTGGCCCAGGTAGAATCCCTGCCTTGCTCAAAGTGTCCTGGTATTTGTTGTAGTAATCATTATCTGGCTTTTGTGCTATTTTATTACCTCTGACAACAATTAGTGCATAATTATATTCCTAATAACTTCATAAGATATAATTTAATCTATATTATTTATCTAGTTTTTAATAGAAAATATCAACTTTGTGAAAAAAACATATATATTCTATTTCTATCCAAGAAATATAGCTCTTAAACTCATACTATTTCCAAAAGATCACAGGGAAAAAGAGGATTCACTAACTTGATATGAATTTACCAACTTGTTTAAAAATGTAGTATGTCATTATTTGGAGATTTTCTTGAAGGTGCACTTCTAGAAATGGAAACTATCTCAAAACTTGCAAATTGTAGCCTCTGCAAATAAAGTATGATCTCTTCACCAAGTGTTGATTTTTTTTTTCATTTTCAGTTTTCACCCTGATTTTTGAGAACAGTGATTTTCAGATGTTTTAGCTAAAGTACTGTGTTACATAGAAGCATGTAAGGTTATATGCCAGTCATGCTACATCACAAAAGTAGAAAAGTATGTCTTAAAGTTGGGCTTAAAAGGCACTGCTATTTTCGAATGCAGTCCAGCAACAAAATCTTTAAAGATTCTTTTTGTTGTTGTTGTTGTTGTTAGTGCCTCAGGAGATGCTTTCACCTCTAACACAAAAGAAATAAAAATGGTTTGTAATGGAAAAACTATTATTGAAGACTCAACAATTTGTGATTATTGAAAGTACATAAAAATTCAATTCTAGTTTCATCTTTGTCAATGTTTTAAAGGGAATTTAAAAAACTAACAACAGATACTTTTTGTTTTCTGACCTAATATTTGAATTTGCCATTTTGAGAGTTTCACTGTGCTAACAAAACTTGGTGGTGTGTAAATAAGCACTTGCCTTAAGAAATATGACTAGACTTAAACTACCAAGAACTTAAGATTAAATGTTCTTGGACTTATCCACTATTTATTCATTTGAGTAAAGCTGTTCCATGAATCTGTCACTTCTCATAGTTATATTGCAACTATATTAATTAAATAAATTGCAAGTTGCATACAGTGGCCCATGCCTGGAATCCCAATGGCTCAGAAGGCTGAGGCAGGAGGATCACAGGATTGAAGCCAGCCTCAGCAGTTTAGTAAGGCTATAAGCAACCTAATAAGACCCTCAAAATAAAATAAAAAATAAAAATGGCTGGGGATGTGGTTCAGTGGCTAAATGCCTCTGGGTTCAATCCCTATTACAAAAAAAAAAAAAAAAGAAAGTTAATACATCTACTGATTTATTCAAAAGAGTAAAATATCTCATGTAACAGTACAGAACATTTCTAGTACTTAGAGGAAAATAGAAGTTTTCAATTTCAATATCATCTTAATTCTGTTTTGTTAAAATATATTACTAATAGTATAGTATCCATTAATACATTCCAAGAAAAACTGGAAAGCATACATTTTTCATGTATGCTTAATAAGTTATACACCCATATATTTTCAAATGCAGAATTTGTAAAATTTTTATTTCTATATACTACAGATATAGATACAACACAAAATAAGTATTTAAATATTAAAATGAAACTTAAAGAGAAAAATATCACCATATGGCTCTTATGATTTTTATAATCATTCAGACTATTATGATTATGGACTTTTCCCTCCTTTTTTATATCAAAGTGTTAAATTTGTGACCTTATGGAGATACACTCCATTTGTCAAGCAATTTGGGGAATTTTCTCAAAATTCTTGGCAATGAAACTAAATGCATTACTCACCAGATTCACATTTCAGGCTACATTAACTAAAAATGAATCCACACTAAAATAATGATTATATAGGCAGACCTATCTGAAAAGAGCCTCACTAATTCACACTTAATGAATAGCAAAGCAGGGTCATTAAAAAGGGACTTATCCTGATACTTTTGGAGGCACCATATTCATTTACTTCTCAAGAACATTCACTTTTCCCCCTGTAATGGTCATTTCCAAGAAGTTAGTCCATCTACCATTCATGTGTTATGTTTCTCATTTATAAAATGCTTAAGAACTTTACATAAAACTTCTCACTTAATCCTAAGTTACTTAAAGAAATCAGGACTGCTGAGAGCCAGACTTCGGCACTGGACTACTATGAACAGTTTATAGACAGTACAACATAGGCATAGAGATCAATTTATGGTCACGTGTCTAGAAAGAGATAGTCCCAGACCAAGAATGTAGTACAATTCTGTCATTTTCACCTTCCTTAGCCTTAAAACCATGATTATTTTGACTCTATATAGTTTTCTAAATTGATGAATCTAGTTACTTGAGTCCAAACTAGATTTAGTATAACATTATTTATTGCCAACCTGTCCCGCTGGGGCAGCTGAAAGTAAAGTACCTGAGTGTGAATTTCCA
Source organism: Callospermophilus lateralis (assembly GCF_048772815.1). NCBI lineage: Eukaryota > Metazoa > Chordata > Mammalia > Rodentia > Sciuridae > Callospermophilus > Callospermophilus lateralis. The sequence goes on along the minus strand of NC_135312.1, from coordinate 47,504,805 downwards.
GGGACACTAAATAAAACACAGACACACACTTTACCTTTAAACAAGCTTCAGGGTGGCTCCTCCACTCTCGGCCTCAAGCTCCCCAAATGAGAGAGTGAGGGATAGTCACGAGACACTGGGGAGAGGGGGAGAGAGAGAGAGAGAGAGAGACAGTTCAGAAGTGGGCATTTATTGGGAGGATCCTCATTCTTAGAAAGTTCCATCCAAAAAAGGTAAGAAGGGGCAGAGTTACAAGAGGGCAAAGCCTATGTCTGAAGATGTGTCCTCAAACTTTCAAGTTGGGGCAATGTCTAAGTCACTATGAGATGTAGTGACAGTCAAAGCCTCTTGGCTCCAAGGGAAGGCATGACTCATTCAGACTGTCTCCTCACAATTTATGCATTTGAATAAGTCAAATAAAATTGCACTAATATCTCTAAATTTGAAAATATAAATGACTGCTTTTTGGAATATAAAAATGCATCTTTCACATTAAAATTGATATTAAAAATTATTTTATTTATTTTTTATTTTTTTTACTATTTTTCTTAACTATTACCAAAAAAGGCTTTTATTTTTAAAATTTTTATTAGTTGTCAAAACATTACAAAGCTCTTGATATATCATATTTTATACATTTGATTCAAGTGGGTTATGAATTCCCATTTTTACCCCGTATACAGATTGCAGAATCACATAGGTTACACATCCATGTTATACATATTGCCATACTAGTGTCTGTTGTATTTTGCTGCCTTTCCTATCCCCTACTCTTCCCCTTCCCCTCCCTTCCCCTCCCCTCCCATCTTCTCTCTCTGCCCCATCTACTGTAATTTATTTCTCTCTCTCTCTTTTTTCCCCTTTCCCCTCACCTCTTCTGATATGTAATTTTGTATAACAATGAGGATCTCCTTCCATTTCCATGCAATTTCCCTTCTCTCTCCCTTTCCCTCCCACCTCTAGCCCCTAAAAATTATTTTATGACAATCAATACAGCTGCAAAATTATTAGTTAGCTACAGACATTTTTAATTAGAGTAGAATTTGAACTCATATCACAGGCATTTTTAGGTATTTATCACAAATTAAATTTCAGTAATACATGAATATAACCAGAATTATCATGTTTGCCAAAATTATCTTTTCCTTGTTTGTATTTAAATATTTAAAAAAGCAACTGAAAAATAATTTCTGGTTCTTTGTCTTATATTTGTTATGTCTATTGATATTTTTAACTACATGACACTTTTAGTTTGTTATATAATGTACAGTGGAAATATTAAAAAATATTAGACTAATATTGCAATGATCTGCAAGGTAAGTGAACAGTTCTCCAAACATGGGCAGTGGGCAGAATGAGAAATAAGAAATTATTTGAAATAAAAATAAAGACTCATTTATAGGTCAGAAGTGGGACTTGGTGGGTGAATCAGCACTGGTGGGGCCTGATCCAACAATGAGTTAGAGTCACTTACATATTATATAGTCTTTAAACATCAAAGGGTTTCACTGTGAAAAGGCTTCTTGAGGTAAACAGGAGGTAAATTATTAATTCCATGTAAGTATTATATATCAAAATGCATTCTACTGTCATGTATGACTAGTAAATAAATAAATAAATAAATAAAAATTTTAAAAAGAAAATACAAAATTATAATTTTATAAATATAATTGTATGAATATATTATATATATATAATGAAATTCTATTCAGCCATAAAGAAAAAACAAAATTATGTCATTTTCTGAACAACAACAAAAAACATTATTCTTAATTCATACTTTAAATGAAATGTTATTATTATTAAATTATAATAAAAATTTGCTCATGTACACATAAAATATTTTTGCTAAAATTTAAGGTAACAGTGATGTTAATCTAACTGGAGAAAATAACTTTTATTTCTATCTTAAATTTGAAGTGAAGAATCACACAAATCACCAGAAACCAAAATATTTTATTTAATTAGTATATTCTGTTTAATTGTGCCAAATTATTCAGAGGAAATATATCAAAATGAAATATTAGAAACTATAATATCTATGTTATATATATACTATAATATATGTTATATATATATAATATATAGATAGACAGGTATTACAAATTGTGAGCCCTAAATATGAAAAACTTTCTGAAGGGTGAATGCTTTCAAAACTTCAATTATTTCTGCAAAAAGAATGGTTTAATTAACTTTTAGATTACCAGAGAATTTTTCAATAAATCAGAGCAAATATTTAATAAGAAAACCAGTCAACAGAAAAATAGTTACCCTGTACAAAACTGCTTTCTAAATGACATTGCATTTGCTAGGTAAAATTTTTGTGGAATTTTCCATCGAGATCATAAACAATTTTATAAAATCTAATAATACACATATATGAGCATTTATTAAGTATAACATCACATCTTAAACATCAATATGTTTAATAAAAAGTGAAACACAAGATAGTGTCAATTTATTAGTGGTAACGCAAGGTTTAATTCCTCTGTTTTGTTTGTCCAGTGTTGATATTCGATGCCTCCATGGAAGTTTTATCTACTTGAGGCAGAAGATGGAAGAGTCAATTTCTTACTAAATAAGGAAAAATGGCATTACAGGGGAACTAGTATGAGGAACAAAGTAAGATAGAATATGTGGAAGACAAAGAAATAGTCACTATTTTTAATGAAATGACATTTCTGGTGTTTCAGAAAAATTGCTTGATATAACTGGTGAATTATTGAAGGAAAAAATAACCAACTCTATAAGCAAAATGTCTACACAAAAATCTCTGCACTTCTCTTTATTATTAGATCTTCCGTGCTGAGGGTTTTTTTGTGATACAGTTATAACAGATGCAAATATATTTATAAATATACATATTTCTAAAGCTAAAAATTACTCAAACCATTTTTCTATTCACAGTTTTTGTCATATATCAAATCTTAGCTGACAATTTTGTATAAAACCCATGTGTTAATTAATTATTTCTACCTGAGTGGCTTGTCTTTAACAATATTGGCTAAAGCTAGATAATAATTCTACTTCAGTTGTGGGAGTAATTTGCTTGATGTTGACATTAAAATTTTCAGTAGAGTGCATTAATTAATTACAACAGAATTAAAGGGTTTAGATCACAAATACTTTAACAGAAATACATGCTAGTAGATACAATACAAAATTACAGAAATAAATTGAATTGTCTATTTCTTGTACTTAGAGAATGAAAAGCAAAAACTCAAATCTAAAAATCTAGGAAAATTTACTCTCTTGTTCCATGGCTTTTCTAACATATCTAATAAACTGGAAATAAAATAATGCAGTAATAGCCCAAGTGATATAACTTTAAGTCATTTTGTTTATTTGAAGTTCAAAGACTTCCTGCATTACTCATTTAATCATGGACATTTCCCCACAAATATTAACTAAGCAACTGTTTTATTCTGGATATTTTGTTAGACCAGAGGATATAATGTTGGGAAAGTATATTTTCCACTCTTTGGAAGCAGAGGAAGAACATAATAGTTGGAGGGTAGGTGCACTCTTAGGTGGTAAGTGGTGTGATGTGTATGTACACAGACAACCTAGAAACCCATCAGTAAAGTCAGGAAGTCATCTCCTTACTACAAGTTTCCTGTGAAATGATGGACAAGTTGAGTCAGTGAGACCCAAGTGGGAAAGCACATGGCTATATTTCAAAAGGAGAGAAAAGATCCCATAAAGACAAAGGACCCTTATGTCTCACAAAAAAAGTTGGGAAAGGATCAGTTTATTAGGGGAAATTTAAAGGATCTAATATATAGAGATCTCAAGAAAAAATATGATTTGATAATGAATGTAAATAAGCTATTTATTAAGAAGGATGGCCTTTCCTTAACTATCAGATTTGGCATTATGTAAGGCTTTAATGGTTGTGCTATGGATGTAGTAGTTGATACACTTTTAACAATGTTAAAGAGCATGTGCTAAGCTAAGTTTTTCTATATGGGAGGAAAAAATATTATTTATTATCAAATAAATATTTTCTTTTTATTAATAATTTACCAAGCATTCATTTATTCCTTCATTTTTAATGTTTCACAAAATAGCCTCCATTAGATTTTTGTATAGTGCCTTACTCAACACTATATATAGATAAGTATATCTGAAGCTTCTTTGTTTTTTTAACATCATGAGGTCACTGCAAAGTGAAAGTTTATTGGATCATGTTCTATGTTTGTATTGAATTCCAGTTATTCATTCATCCTATAGAGATACTGTTAATCCCAATTTAAGGCAAAGAGATATACACAATTAGCAATAGAGGACTTCAATTCATGTATTTGAATCTAAATTTTTTTTATTAATGAAGAACAGCACATTATCTAATGGCAGTAGAAGACCTAAACAATTATCTTAATCCAATATGCAGAGATAAGTATTTTAAATGCCTAAGCTTTTAACAAATGAGAAGCGGAACACAACCCTACTAGCTATATTTCCAACTAAGTTCCTAACTGGAAAACACATGAAATAACTTTATATATAAATTTCTATTTTAAAAATGATAAAAGTTTAAAGTAAGGTGAAAGGAAACTATTGTTCTTATATTGTAATAATTTAATTTTATATTTAGTTTCAGGTAACTAAAATGTTTTTAGATGAAAGTCTTAAATACATGATGAACAATTTTAACTGCTTTATCAAATAAGCTAGGAATAGTAACTAAGAAGTAAGGGAACTCTGAGGCTCTGAAGTATTTTATACTGAACAGAGAGTTTACAATTATCTATGCGTTTTTACAAATTAATGACTAGCTCTGATTTCCCACTGTGCCCTAAGAAGTCTCTCATTTTCTCAACAAATTTTACTTGTTACTAGATGACTTACTTTAAAATAGTTTTGTCTTGGTAATCATTTTTCACTCTGCATGGAATGCATGATATTTTCATAATCTATGAATCTAAAATGAATATTTTAAAACAGAGCACAGATTATATTTAATTTGAATACCAGCTTCTTAGCATCCAAACTTATTTGTATAATAAACCTCACATATATGAAAGAAATTATCTGTCATTTTCACACTAAAGAAAGAGTATTTGCCTCCTGAAGCAGCAAAATCATGGTGTAAATCAAGTGTAAGATACCTTTTCTCAAATGATAAATAAATAATAAATCATATTAAGATACTTATAATAGAACTTTCTATATTAAATTCATAAGGGAAATATAAGTTTGTTTTACTTATTTCTGATAACAACTTGTCATTTTGAATTGTTTTTCAATATCTTAATTGAATTAGCAGTACAAGAAATTCAAACTAAAATTTTTAAGGAAAATTATGTAAAAGGGGAAATCTGTTTTTCCTATGCTTTCTACAATTTCTTAGATTGATTCTAGGATCCCAAATTTTGGATACAATGTTTAGTCATACTGTGATATGTTAGATATTATGGCAAATTGTATTATGAAAAAACAACCAGAGGATTTAACTGTCACATTTCTATCAAAGGTATCAACAGAAGTAAATAATTACCTTTTCCACTACATATAGCCCAGTAGTGATTACACTTACATATGTATAGGCAACCTGAATTATGTCAGTCATATATGACCTATTAATTTTAAATTTATTAAATTTATGAGTATTTCATATTTCATCAATTTCCAAATCCAATAAATTAATCAAGATTCAGCCGAAAGCTTGCCTTTGTGAGAAAAACAGAAGTATTTTTGAGTTTTGGTTTTGGTAGTCAAACAATGATTATTTATAATAATCTGGTTATTATTGATTATTCCTGTTTGAAAACTATCAGTTAACAAATACACTCTCAACCTTCCCAAAGAATTTTAGACTTTATATATAACTTAACCAATCTTAAAAGTCCTAAGGCAAGATTCAAAGTTATATGTCAAAGTATTCCTACAGTTAAATATTCCTCTAAGTAAATTAATTCTTTCTTACATAGTGTTAGCTAGTTTTTTAAAAAAGCCTTTAAATAAATAAATTCTTGTCTAATCAGTCCTACATTCTAGTCCTCTCTACCGAGGATCAGGATTAAGATTATGATGAGGTCAGTGAGGTTCTCAGGGCATAAAATTTACAGAAGCACTCATATCAGGGTCTTGAAAATATTAACAAATTATTTAGATATATCAGGAATACACTGGCATAGATCTATATGTATAATTGAGATATATTATCAATTGTCCACAGTGACATTGAAAATTATAAAGAATACTTATGGTTATATATATATATATATATATATATATATATATATATATATATACATATATATATATATACATACGTGTAAAACGTGATAATTATTTTAATTCAAAAACTCAACATTAAAAATGGTATGAGTAATTACAATGGATAATATCTAGTAATATGTATTCAAGTAAATAGTTTTCTGATTATAAAAGGATCAACAAGATAATAGTAAGTTAATTACATAAAATATAGTTGTTGTTTTTTTTTTGCTGTTAAATACTGAATTTCTTTCTTTCTTTCTTTTGAGAGAGAGAGAGAGAGAATTTTTTAATATTTATTTTTCAGTTCTCAGCGGACACAACATCTTTGTTTGTATGTGGTGCTGAGGATCGAACCTGGACCGCACGCATGCCAGGCACGCGCGCTACCACTTGAGCCACATCCCCAGCCCCTAAATTTCTTTATTAGAGTTTTTTACTGGCTCGATTATAAATCAACAAAACAAAAAATTCACTTTCTGCTTTTCTTTGCTGGACATTATTGATATATACTTTGTATTAATTATTTATTGTTGCATAACAATATTATCACAAACTTCAGGTTTTGACAAGATTGCTATCAAAGTGTCAGCAGACGTAGAAACAGAAGGATCTATTTCCAGGCTCAAGTGGCTGTTGGCAGAATGCAGTGACTCAGGGGTGTTAGACTGAGGGCCTCAGGACCTTGTTAATGTCAGCCAATGATCACCCTCACCTCCTTGCATCATGGGCCTTTCCAACAGGGTTCTCTAACTTTTTTTTTTTTTTTTTTTTTTTTTTTTTAGCTACACATGACATTACAATGATCTTGGCAATTCATACATTTGAATCAATCGGGGTATAATTTCTCATTTTTCTGATTGTACAGATTGCAGAATCACACTGGTCATAGAGTCACCTGTATACATACAGCAATCATAATGTCTGTTCTATTCTGCAGCCCTTCCTATCCCTCCTTCCCTTCCCCTCCCCTCCCATCACTTCTCTCTATCCAATCTAATGTGACACACTTTTTTTTTTTTCTCCTCACAACATCATACATGTATTCTGTATAACAATGAGGGTCTCCTTCTATCTTCCATGCAACTCCTCTTCTCCCTCCTTTTCCCTCTCACCTCTCTTCCCTATTTAGTGGTAATCTTCTTCTCATGCTCTTTCTCCCTATCCCATTTTTAGTCGCCCCCTTATATCAGAGAAGACATTTGGCATTTTTTTTTAGGGATTGGCTAACTTCACTTAGCATAATCTGCTCTAATGCCATCCATTTCCCTGCAAATGTCATGATCTTGTTATTTTTTAGTGCTGAGTAATATTCCATTGTGTATAAATGCCACATTTTTTTAATCCATTTTCCATTGAAGGGCATCTAGGTTGGTTCCGCAGTCTACCTATCATGAATTATGCTGCTATAAACATTGATGTGGCTGTGTCCCTGTAGTATGCTCTTTTTAGGTCTTTTGGGTATAGTCCTAGAAGGGTAATAGCTGGGTCAAATGGTGGTTCCATTCCCAGCTTTCCAAGAAATCTCCATACTGCTTTCCAAATTGGCTGCACCAATTTGCAGTCCCACCAGCAATGTATGAATGTACCTTTTTCCCCACATCTTCCCCAGCACTTATTGTTGTTTGACTTCATAATGGCTGCCATTCTTATTGGAGTGAGATGGTATCTTAGAGTACTTTTAATTTGCATTTCTCTGATTGCTAGAGATGGTGAGCATTTTTTCATGTATTTGCTGATTGATTGTATATCCTCTTCTAAGAAGTGTCTGTTCAAGTCCTTGGCCCATTTGTTGATTGAGTTATTTGGGTTTTTTGTTGTTTAACTTTTTGAGTTCTTTGTATACTCTATAGATTAGAGCTCTATCTGATGTTTGAAGAGTAAAAATTTGCTCCCAGGATGTAGGCTCCCTATTCACCTCACATATTATTTCTCTTGCTGAGAAAAAAACTTTTTAGTTTGAATTCGTCCCATTTGTTGATTCTTGGTTTTAACTCTTATGCTATAGGTGTCTTATTAAGGAATTTTGGGCCTGCCCCCACGTGATGAAGATTAGGGCCAACTTTATCTTCTATTAGATGCAGAGTCTCTGGTTTGATTCCTAGCTCCTTGATCCATTTTGAGTTAACTTTTGTGCATGGTGAGAGAAAGGGTTTCAATTTCATTTTGTTGCATATGGATTTCCAGTTCTCCCATCACCATTTGTGAAAGATGCTATCCTTTCTCCATTGCATGTTTTTAGTACCTTTGTCTAATATCAGGTAGTTGTAATTTAGTGGATTTGTCTCTGTGTCCTCTATTCTGTACCATTGGTCTACCAGCCAGTTTTGGTGCCAGTACCATGCTGTTTTTGTTACTATTGCTCTATAGTATAAAAATCTGGAATCGCGATACCACCACTTTCACTCTTCCTGCTTAGAATTACATTAGCTATTCTGGGTGTCTTATTTTTCCAGATGAATTTAATGATTGCTTTTTCTATTTCTGCAAGGAATGCCATTGGGATTTTGATGGGAATTGCATTGAATCTGTCAAGTGCTTTTGGTAATATGGCCATTTTAATAATATTAATTCTACCTATCCATCAGCAAGGTAAATCCTTCCATTTTCTAAGGTCTTCTTCTATTTCTTTCTTTAGGGTTCTGTAGTTTTCATTGTATAGATCTTTCACCTCTTTTGTTAGGTTGATTCCCACATTTTTTTTTTTTTTGAGGATATTGTGAATGGGATAGTTGTCCTCATTTCCATTTCAGAGAATTTGTCACTGATATACAGGAATGCCTTTGATTTATGGGTATTGATTTTATATCCTGCCACTTTGCTGAATTTATTTACTAGTTCTAGAAGTTTGTTGGTTGAACTTTTTGGGTCTGCTAGGTATAGGATCATGTCATTGGCAAATAGTGCTAATTTAAACTCCTCTTTTCTTATGTTTATGCCTTTAATTTCTTTCATCTGTCTAATTGCTCTGGCTAGTGTTTCAAGAACTATGTTGAATAGAAGTGGTGAGAGAGGGCATCCCTGTCTTGTTTCAGATTTTAAAGAGAATGCCTTCAATTTTTCTCCATTTAGAATGATGCTGGCCTGAGGCTTAGCGTATATAGCTTTTACCATGTTGAGGAAATTTCCTGTTATCCCTAATTTTTCTAGTGCTTTGAACATAAACACTCTTTGTTATTTTGTTGAATGCTTTTTCTGCATCTATCAATATGATCATATGGTTCTTATCTTTAAGTCTATTGATGTGATGAATTATATTTATTGATTTCCATATATTGAACCAGCTTTGCATCCCAGGGATGAATCCCACTTGGTCATGTTGAATGATCTTTTTGATATATTTTTGTATCCAATTTACCAGAATTTTATTGAGGATTTTTGCATCTATATTCATTAGGATATTGGTCTGAAGTTTTCTTTCTTTGAAGTGTCTTTATCTGCTTTTGGAATCAGAGTGATGTTGGCCTCGTAGAATGAATTTGGAAGTACTCCCTCTTTTTCTATCTCCTGAAATAGATTGAAGAGTATTGGTATTAGTTCTTCTTTAAAGTTCCTGCAAAACTCTGCTGTATATGCATCGGGTCCTGGGCTTTTCTTGGTTGGTAATCTTTTTTTTTTTTAATTGGTTTTTCAAAACATTACATAGTTCTTGACATGTCATATTTCATACATTTGATTCAAGTGGGTTATGAACTCCCATTTTTACCCTGTATTTGGTTGGTAATCTTTTGATGGCTTTTTCTATTTCCTCACTTGATATTGGTCTGTTTAGGTTGTTTATATCTTCCTGATTCAATCTGGGTAGCTCATATGCCTTAAGGGATTTATTGATGCCTTCACTATCCTCTATTTTATTAGAGTATAGGGTTTCAAATAATTTCTAATTATCTTCTGTATTTCTGAAGTGTATGTTGTGATGTTGCCTTTTTCATCCCGTAAGCTAGTAATTTGGGTTCTCTCTCTTCTTCTCTTTGTTAGCATGGCTAGTGGTCTATCAATCTTATTTATGTTTTTAAAGAACCAACTTTTAGTTTTGTCAATATTTTTGACTGTTTCTTTTGTTTTGATTTCATTGATTTCAGCTCTGATTTTAATTATTTCTTGCCTTCTACTGTATTTGCTGATGATTTGTTCTTCTTTCTCTAGGGCTTCAAGATGTAGTGTGAGGTCATTTATTTGTTGGCTTTTCCTTCTTTTAAGGAATGAACTCCATGAAATGAATTTTCCTCTTAGTACTGCTTTCATAGTGTCCCAGAGATTTCGATATGTTGTGTCTTGAGTTTTCATTTACCTCTAAGAATTTTTTAATTTCCTCTTTGATGTCTTCTGTAACCCTTTGTTAATTCAGTAGCATATTGTTTATTCTCCATGTGATGTAAGAATTTTACTTTCTTATTTTATCATTGATTTCCAATTTCATTTCATTATGATCAGATAAAATGCATGGTAGTATCTCTACTCCTTTTTATTTGCTAAGATTTGCCCTGTGACATAACATATGGTCTATTTTTGAGAAGGATCCATGTGCTGCTGAGAAGAAAGTGTATCCCCTTGATGTTGGGTGGTATATTCTGTATATGTCAATTAACTCTAAGTTATTAATTGTATTATTGAGCTATATAATTTCTTTATTTAACTTTTGTTTGGAAGATCTGTCCAGTGGTGAGAGAGGTGTGTTAAAATTTCCCATGATTATTGTGTTGTGGTCTATTTGACTCTTGAACTTGAGAAGAGTTTGTTTGATGACCATAGCTGCACTATTGTTTGGGGCATTTATATTAATGATTGTTAAGTCTTGTTGGTGTATGGTTCCCTTGAGCAGTATGTAGTGTCCTTCTTTACCCCTTTTTGATTTGTTCACTGAAACTGGTAAAAATTAAAACAATAAGTATTGAAGCTTTTTGATATTGTCTTAGAGGTAAAGAGCAAATGAAGAAACATCTAAAGCAATGTATGAAAATTAAATAAAGAAGATACTATTTGGCAAAGAGAAGCTTGGCATTTTCCCCTTCACAAATCAAAAATTCTTTCTAAGATTTTTGCCTATGAGGGGAAAAATGGGCCCTAAAATGAATAACCCCTAATATTTTCCCAAAGAAATGACCCCATTTGTAAGAGAGCTTGGAAAATTTTAACCTAAGGACTATCTAAAGAACATGGAGAGTTGTAGTAAAGGCAATTGTAAAATATCCACAAATCTAAGGAAGATAAAGCCTAGAATGGGAGCCAACTAGTTAAGAAGAGTAACAGAAAATATGATCTCTAAACAGACATGTACATCTAACATAAGAAGACCAAAATAGAGGGAGAAAAAGCATTGACAGAAACAAGGAACAAATATACAGTTCAACGACAATAATTGGAGATTTCAATATCCTATTTTCAGTAATGGATAAAACAATTACATTATTAACAAAGAATTACAGGACTTGAAAAATTCTATAAATCATCTAGACTTAAAGGATATCTCTTAACATTTCATCTGACAACAGAATATAGATCTCAGGTACACAAACAATATTCTCTATAATACACTATATACTTAGCAGCCATAAAACAAACACTGATGAAATTAAAAGAATTGAAATCATAGAAAGAATGTTTTCCAATCATGATTGAATGAAGCTAGGAATTGATAGAAATTATTTGGGAAACTCAAGAAATATTTAGTAATTAAACTCTCACTAAGAACCATTCCTTTAAAGGAAAACAAAGAAGAAGAAGAAATATAAAATGTTATGAGATGAATGAAAATGAAGAAAAACCACACCAAACTTAAGGGGTGCTATTAAAGTAATAATTGAAGGTGAAAGAATTGTTATAAATGACTGTTAAGAAAGAATAAGATCCCGCAGTGAATGGTAGCTCACACCTGTAATCCCAGAGGCCTGGGAGGCTGAGACAGAAGGATCATGAGTTCAAAGCCAGCCTCAGCAATTTAGCAAGGCACTGAGCAACTGAGCCAGACCTGTCTCTAAACAAAATACAAGAAAGGGCTGGAATGTGGCTTAGTGGTTTAGTGCCACCGAGTTCAATCCCCAGTAGCAAAGACAAGAAAGAAAAAGAAAGAATAAAAGATATCAAATAAAAAACCCAGCCTCTCCCGTAAGACACTAGAAAAAATAAGAGGAAAAATTAAACCTAAAGCAAAGAAAGATAATAATAAATATGAGAACATCAATTAATAAAATAAAAAATATAAAACAATAGATGAAATGAATAAAATGGTTATTATGCTGAAATATGGTTAATTGAAGAAAACCAAAACAATTGTCAAAACCTTAGTTTGATGATGAAAAAAGAGAGCTCAAATTTGTATCAAATAAAGAAAGGACATTACTACTGACTTTACAAGGATAAAAACAATTATAAAGTGATACTATGAAAAATTATATGTAAACAAATTATGTTACTTATATGAAATAAAAATTTCGGAAAGCAAACTAACAAAACTAACACAAACACAAACTAACAAAATTGGCTAAAGAAGAAACAGAAAATTTAAATAATTTTATAGCAAATAAGTAGAATAATTTAGTAATTGAAAACTATCCCCAACTAACAGCTCATCACAAAAAAAATTTACTATTGAATTCTACCAAACATTTAAAAAGAATTTATTTTTAAACCATTTTATAAAATATGAAAGATAATGGAATACTTCCCAGCTAATTATATCAACTCTATGACCCTGATTTCAAAACCAAACATAGATATCAAAAGAAAACTAAAAATCAACATATAAACATCGGTAAAAACTTCTAGAAAATATTAGCAAAATGAATCAAGAAATTTATAAAAATAATTATGTGCAATCAAATGTGATTTATTCTAGAGATGCAATGTTTAATAGGTAAATATCAATTAATGTAACACTTCTTACCAACAGAATAAAAATACAATTACACAGTAGTCTTAGTAGAAATAAAAGAAGCATTTAATAAAAGTCAAAAACTTTTCACGATAAATTATCTCAACAACCTATAAGTAGAAGGGGGTTTCCTCAACCTGATAAAGAATATCTATGAAGAATCCATAGCTGATATCATATTAATGATTTAAGAGTAGGTGCTTTGGCTTTAAGATAAAGAGCAAGAAAGAATTATCTACCCTCTCCACTTTCATCTTAACTTTGTAATTCAGATATTATCCAGGACAATTTGGTAAGAAAAAGAAATAAAAGGAGGCTAGGTAAAAGAGGAAAACATGAAAGTATGTCTATTCACAGATGACTTCAATTAGTTCATGGATAATCCTAGGAAATCTGGAATCTATTATAGTGAATAATTGCATTCAGAGAAGCTTCAGAATAAATAATCAATATACAAAAAGTTAATTTTATTTTTATATACTTATAATAGAAAATTTAAAAAGAAGTCAAGAAAATTATTCCTTTACAATATCATGAAAAATATTGAAATACTAAAGAATAAACTTAGTAACAAATTATAAAACTTTCTAAAAGGGAAAAGTATTGTTCAAAAATTGAAAGATATAAATAAATGCAAAATATCAAAAGTTCACTATTTAAAAGGCTTATTGCAATAATCGTGATTCTCCAAACTTACATACATAGTTAATGCATTTTTTAATCATAATTTCCAGTTGACTTTTGTAGAAGCTAAAGACCTGATTCCAAAATTTAAATAGAACTTCAAAACACACTACAGAGAAACTAGGAAAGTTCATTGCTAGCATCAGGATAGACATATAGATCAGTGGCATAAAGTTGAGTATTTACAAAAGAACTGATATATCTTTGATTAAATGATTTTTGACAAGGATGTCAAGACCATTCAATGAGGGAAATCATAGTATTTTCAACAAATGGTGCTGAGAAAAAAGAAAAATTGGTTTCTTACCTCACTAGAACTCCATGTCCTAAAGTGGGCTTAGAATATACACCTAAACATAAAATTAAATACTATAAACTTCTTAGAAGAAAACATGAGGATCTCTCTTCATAATATAGGATTTGACAGAGGATTCTAAAATATTATGACAAAAGCACAAACAAAAAATAAAAGGTAAATTATAACACATCAAATTAAAAACTTGTGCTATCAAGGCTACCACGGAAAGTGAAATAACAACCCACACAATGGATTTTTTTCTATTTCTTTTTTTCTTTTTGAATTGTATTAACCCTGTATCTGTATCAGCAAATTGTAAGCCCATTTTTTCTTTTTTTGGACAAAATTTGTGAATTATTCTCAATACCTCTCATTTTCTCTTCCCTTAATTCTAATATATCAAAGAGTCAGTTATCACTAGTTTCAGAGTACAACCGTCTAGGTAGGCCAAGTTTTTATCCGTTTCACTGTTAGTATCTTGATCCAAGTCACCATCATCTCTCATAATCATTATTATAATCACTTCCCTGTTTATCTCTAATTCTACCCTGTACATTTTGCCATTTATTTTTAAGCAAAGCAAATCAGAAGAGCTGTAAAAAGGACCTGCTAAAGAGTTTTGTATTGTACTCGAAGGTAAAGAAAAGTCATCTAAGCTGTATTATCTATTAAGGTTTAAAGGCATTGCTCCATCATGAAGAAAACAGTATTTTAAAAAGAAACACGGGAAGGATTCTATGGATACTTCCATCATTAGGTGAGACATTATTATGCCTTGGAGTAGTTTATATATAGAAAAAAATCAAAAGAATTAAATGGATTATAATTTAAAAGTAAACAAGATGTACTGATGAATCATTCATGTATAATAAGGAATAGGAACAATCAAAACTACATTAAATCTTGAGTAGATAATGGAACTTTCTGAAGAGACAATGAAACTCCTAGAAACTGAGAGCAGAGTGGTTCTCCGAAGCTGGGGAGAGCAACTGAGAGGGAGGATGAGAAAGGTTGATCAGTGGGTACTAAGTGAAAGTTACACAGAAGTGGGTTCTGGTGTTCTACTGTACAAAAAGACTGTAGATAATGAAATAAACTATGTATATTGAAAACTCCAGAAGAAAGAATTTTAAATGTTTTCTCCATAAAGAAATATAAAGCATCTGAGGTATAGATGTTTATTCTGTATTGAACAGTACACAATGTATACATAGATCAAAATATCATTTAGTACCCCATAAATAAATGAAAAAAAAAAGGATATAGAAATTCTGCCTTGGGGCTGGGGATGTGGCTCAAGCGGTAGCGCGCTCGCCTGGCATGCATGCGGCCCGGGGTTGGATCCTCAGCACCATATACAAACAAAGATGTTGTGTCCTCCGAAAACTAAAAAATAAATATTAAAAAAATTCTCTCTCTCTCTCTCTCTCTCTCTCTCTCTCTCTCTCTCAAAAAAAAAAAAAAAAGAAAAGAAAAGAAATTCTACCTTAAAAATTCTATTAGTAAGACTCTAAAATATATGAACTAGGTA